>NW_022589706.1:36561027-36746027 GCF_004348235.1 Phoca vitulina
GGTGGACAGCTAGAGCAGCCATTGGGTGGACAGCTAGAGCAGCCGTTTTGTGGATAGCTAGAGCAGCCGTTTCGTGGACAGCTAGAGCAGCTGTTTTGTGGACAGCTAGAGCAGCAAGGCCGGACTTCCACTGCACGTGTAAAAGCAGGTAGCTGCTCCCGTCCCAGATTTGGGCACAGGTAGGTGTGCACCCAGGGCAGAGTGAGTCTGTTGGGGTCTGAGAAAGGAAGATCTGCCTCCACAGGTACCACCCCAGCAAACATCCGGGTAACCCACCTCCTTTCAGAAGCTTGGAGATCAAGGGCACCATGATCAATAACTCCTCTGCTGTTTTTCCCTACTGCCTTTGGGGGCTTCCTGGGGCCTGTTAGCTCTTCGGGGGAACTTTTTGCACCATGGACACATAGCAATCACGGCTGCTCCTTAAGCCCCAGATTCTCTGAGCAGCTCCCTCTGCAGATGACCGGGCACAGGGTTGGGTTGTCGCAAAGCCACTGCAGATCCCAGGTCTGTGTTGTCTAACTCGGGTCCTGCAGCTTTGAAAATGGCTGCATTATATCCTTCTAGAGTGGGGATTAACATGTCTGTCAGGGTGGTACAATGCAGCACTGTTCTGGAGAGCTAAGAATTTGGTTCACCTCATTAAGGACAGCGAGAAGTGTGCTTTCTGATTAAAAAAAAAAGTCTTGCTCAAAAAGGCAACTGCTTGTTAAACAGATCCTGCTGACAGGGTGTTAGATGAGGCAGAATTGACCACTTGGTCAGAAATTTCACCAGCTAGGACCATGACAGGTGGTAGTAAGAGCAGAAATGGTCACAGCCAAAGACTGGTCATTCCCCATTCGAGAACTTTCTGCAGCTGCCTAGATACTCAGGTCCGTTCCTCGGCTGGGTGTCTGGAGACCACAGGACCCAGGCCTTCTCTGCCTCACTGGGCGATCGAGCCTGCTCTGTAGCCAATCAAGCCAGCAGACCAGGCTTCCAGAACTCCTGCCATGTGCTCAGGCCTGGGGAGCCCCAGCCTTTGTCCTAATGGAATCCATGTCTGCTTGAGGAGACGGGGCAGCGAATAGGAGGCAGGGGGCGGGCAGTTCAGGGTCGCACTGCCAAGTGCGGAGTTTGGATTCCAGCAGAGATGTGGAAGGCCAAAGACAGGCAGAACTTTGCCTAAGAGGAGACAGAGGCCCCCTGGGCTAAAGCTGAAGATAAGCCCTCAGAGGCAAGTCTCAAATGGGGGTGGGGGGTGAGAGTCAATGGGAACATGTGTCAGACTCTCTGTCTCCTGGCAGGACAATCCGGGGGCATGTCGTCTGGGCTCCTCGGGCCCCCAGAGGACAGAGCCCCGGCTGCCTGCAACAAAGCACTCTTTTCTGGCTTTTCTCTCTCCACTGTCTGTCTTCTCAGATTCCCGTGCTTCTTCTGCTTCTTGGGATCGTCTCCCATGTAAACCACCTGCTCTCATGTTTTGGGGAGCCCACTCAGGCAAGGACTTAAAGTCTTACTGAGTTGCCGGCTCCGCGCCGTCAGCCAGATTAGAACTTCCAGGGGCAGGGGCTCTCCTTCTCCCGAAGTCCCTCCCCTTGGGCTCCGGCTGCCTCCTGTCAGCAGCTAAACACCCCCCCCCCCCCCACCACCACCACCACCGAGCAGGGTGCTGACCGCCCAGAAACGGCTGATACTGAGGGTGGCCACCATTTATCGAGAGCTATGGGGCAGGCACAGTGCTAGAAGTACATGCTCTCCCCTTACTGATCCAAGACTCACAGCCCCCCTAGCCCTGTTGCCTCCGGGAGAAAATGGAAGGCTTTGCTTTCCCAGATCAGCTGGCTAGTAAATGACAGAGGTAAGACTCAAGGACAGACCTATACAATTGAGAGGTGTGTGTTCTTGACCACTGGGCTGCTTCCGAGGGGATGAACGGGCACTGGCAGGAGGCGACAGGGGAGACAGATGCTACATCGTTATTGTCTTGATGATGCGCCTTGAGTAACAACTCGTGAGTAGCTAAGAGCTGACTGGACACAAGAGAATATATGCCCTTCAGGAATCGGGACTAGGGACAATAGCAGCTTAGCCCCTGAAGCCCCGAGGCAGGCGAGGACCGTAAGGGACAGCTCTCCTCCCTGTGTCCGCAGCAGGACAGCTGACCCGGGAGCAGGTGGAGGGGGAATGTGACAGGGCAGGAGTGGGTGGGAGAAGAAAGGTGGGATGGAGACGGGGAGAGGCGCTGGGAAGCCAGATGAAGGACCCTCGGTCACCCTTCCACTGGTGCCTCAGGACCCTCCTTCACCGTTCACAGAGGCCTCAGTACCTGGGTTCCTGGCTGCAGGGACGGCACAAGGTCTTTGATCATCTTGGCTTCTGAGACCGTGACCCCGCCCACCACGAAGAGGATCAGGAGAGGGTGGTCGCTGGGATGAGGCCGGCTCACCTGCAAAACAAACCACCATGGGCTCAAGTGGCTGGTATTGGGGCAGAACGCCGTGCAGCTGGGCGCCTTCTCCCTTGTCCCTCCATGGGGACCCCAGGGCTGCCGCCCCCCTAGTGCAGGTGACATATGCAACACTTAGAGACGGTGATTCATTAAGGATTGGATGTGTTAGTGGGCTGTAAACCCACTGACCAGGAAAGCCCATACCATGTCATCTTATTGTACCCCTTTGAATATTTTATTGAAGGAAAAGTTAAGGTCGTGGAGCTATTAAATAGGAAGAGAAGGCTGAGGGGCAACTTATTTATTCTCTCCTTAGCAGCCTTCAGGTCTGAGCATAAACATGCCCCTTCTTCATGACAGAGCTCTGTTAACTTCCTTCAAAGAGCTTGCCACAGCCTGTGGTTATTGGATTTGTTCCTTTGTTTGTTTCCTTATTGGCTGTCTCCTCTTCTAGAACCGGGGATCTGGTTCACCGCTGAATTCTCAGCTTACCTAGTGCCGTTTCTGGTACCTGGCAGGTGCTCAGTAAGTTTCTGTGGAATGGATAGATGGTCAGAGCGCTAGGGAGCTGGCGCTGAAGGGGTAAAAAGATGCATGAGCCCAGCACCTGCCCTGGGAGCTTATCGTCTAGCGCAGACTTCATGCCCTTACCTTCTGCGAGCCAACCTTTGCTGGGCACCTACTCTACATGGAATGGCCCACTAGCTGTCGTGGAGAATTAGCCTGATGCCTTATGATTTCACCAATAAGGCAAAGTCTTATATACCAGAATGAGAATGACTCACAGGACCCCTCAGGAAATGCAAAATGAGCCCCACACAGTGACTAACTGATGGGCACAAGAGGGAGTTTCTGAAGACAGTATGTTTTGAGCCCTACCTGGAAGCCAGAGCAGGTTTGGGGAGGAGTGGGCGGGAGAAGTGGTGTGACCCAAGTTCTAGAGGCAAATGGTTACCCACTGGGTGGAAGAGGCGGGCAGGGGGCGGGGGCAGCGGCCAGGACGGAGCAGCATCGCATCACTGCAGGAAGCATGTCCCCGGCTCCCAACATGGCCGCCTCAGCCCAAGGTGGGAGACACAGGCTTTGAGTCTGCGAAGGGAGGGTCCACAAAGGCGGGGAATGTACTCACTCATTCACACTAACTCCCAAACCATCTTCCCGCGCAGACAGCCCCCAGGTCAACATCTTATTTTAAAAACACTTAAAAAGGCAACACATTCAGTGTTTCCAGTTACATAAGTTACTCTTTGGCTTCTGGAGAAGAAACACAGGATGGAAAAAAAGGAAGGAAGGGAGAGAGGGTGAGAAGGAAAGAGACAGGGAGGGAGGGAGGGAGGGAGGGGAAGGGAGAAGGGGAGAGAGAAAGAGAGAGATCTAACCTTTTCCAAAACAGGTGAATACTGGAAACTCTGACCTTCAGGAAAAGACTGACTCCTCATCCCCGCCCCCCTCCCCAAGCTTCTTGCCCTGCAGCTCTCCTTCTCCTGGATTGCATTTGTTGGCTGCTTTCTTCCAAGTCACGTAATACATACCCAGGACAATCCTGCTTGTGTCCCACTATTCCCCTGAAGTCCCCATGGCCATCATATGCAGGAGTCAATGAACATTACTTTGTCTTCGTTTAACGGGTCATTTCTGTGGCATCTGTCACAGTTGATGACACCCTGCTTGGCTACTCTAATAGCACTCTCTGTTGGTTGTTCCTTCTACCTTTTCTGATTGTTTCTTCTCAAATTTCTTCACAGGTTCCTTTTCTTGGTCTGCCCCTTTATATGTCCGTGTTACTTTGGGCTCCATCTTTGGCCCCTGGTCTTCTCACTCACTACATCACCCCTGAAGGATCTCACCTACTCATTCACCTTCAACAAGGTTTTACATCCTTCCCAAATCTATCTCCTTAGCTTGAACACCTCCACTGAGTTCCTGTGGACTTGCTCACCTGGGTGTCTCCCAGGACCCCTAAACTCAACAGGCTCCTAATCTGATGCATGATCTTGCCAAGTCTATTCCTCATGTTGACTTTCTAACAGCTTCACCATCTTCACGTGCTCCCGAGCCAGACACCTGACAGTCACCTTGGACTTCGCTCTCTTCCATTTCCCAGATCTTAATTGTACCCCCTCACATTTGTGGATCTCTCCTTGACTTCCACTGTCCCTATTCCGGTCAGGCTCTCATTTTGTCTTCCTTAGATTACTGCCACAGCCTTCTGGTTTGTCTCCCCATGCCAGTCTGGCCGTCCCCCATCCGTCCTCCTCATTCCTGCCTGAGGAAGCTTTCTAAAATGCAAACATTTATTGTTGACTCTAGTGAGCACTCTACTAAACATTTCTGTGCATTATCTCATTCAATCCTCAAAATAGCTTTTGGGGGCAAATACAATCATGGCTGCATTTTACAGGTGGAGAATTTTAAGCTTATACCCAGTAACTCAATTGTGGCACAAGGGGCCATGCTCTGAAACACCCCTCAGCTCCATTGGTGCTTGCTCTCTCCATGAGTCTTTGAGGATGAAGTGCGAACTCCTTCATTCAGCATACAGGGCTCTTTCAGTGTGGCTTTGCTTCATGTCTCTATTTCCATCTTCCATGCACAGTGTTTGTTTGCTGGAGCCCTTCACAAGAATTTGAGCCATGCCTGACTGCGTGGTATTTGGGGTTTTTTGAACATTTTGGTAAACATATGACGCTTGATTGAACATTTGCACTGAAAATTGCATTTATCACAGTGTTTGGTTTGATTTACTTCCACAAAGTAAACAAAGCCATCAAAACACAGAGAGCTGGCATCCTGGAGTCCCTCTCGCGCCCCACTCTTGTCACAACCTCACCAAGGGTAACTCCCACCTGGACTTCTGATACTCGACATCGTACTTTGCTTTTTCCACTTCTCTCTAAGTCCTGGAGATTCTCCACGCTAGTAGGAAAGATCTGTGGCCCACAGGCATTGGTTGGGACCACACCGGCGTGCTTTGGCTTCTGTCCGTGCCCTGGCTCTACAGTTATTCAATAGTTAAGGACCCGCTCCTTCTCTTCTTTACCTCCTTCCCTCTTATTCTCTTTAAAGAGTATCCTCTCCTCTGAAAAATTGTCTCTCCCTGTCTCTCGACTCCTGCCCCGTGACCCAAATCTGACCACACCTCTGCCGTGGCCTTGTCAAATTGGACTGCTGCTTATCTCCTCTCCTAGAGTGCGAGCTACCGGAGGGGAAGGGTGGATCATATTTATCTTGGCATTTTGGCATTTTGGGCTTTGAGCACAGACCTTGCTCATGGTAAACTTTCCACACATGTTTCATGAATAAAATAAATGGACAGATGAATGACGAAGACCCACAGGCTAAATGGAGATGCTCTTCTTTTCTTAAGAGATCTTTTAGAAACTCTTTGCTTCAAGTGTGATTTTTCCTGGCTGAGGAGCTAACCTGAAGTTCCTTCCAACCCTGCAAATAACTGTTTCTCACTTGATCCTGGAACAGAAATACAACTGGCTCCAGAACTTCAAGTGGGACAGTATGTTCCCAAAGACATATGCTTTCCATAAGAGAGTCTGGGCTCTGAAGTACACTGCTGCGAGAATCTTGGAAGGATGTATCGAAAGATGAAAAGGAGACAAAGATCAGTAACAACAAAGAACAATACCCTGGGGCCAAGGAGTTGAGGGAATGTTGGGTTTGGTACACATAAAAGGGTCCCATTAATGCACGTTGCTGTTTGCTAGTTTGGTTTCTGTTTAGATTTATGTTTTGATACCAGACTTTCCTTCTAGAACATGTCCAGTGGGCAGGCTATTGGGAGGTGGAGTCTTTGAAAGTCTTTTCCATCAGAATAACACATTCCTTATAATCAGCCCCACACTGCTGCATCCCGGGTGTCTGTGAGTTCCCGGTGTGAGGCACGTGGAGGATGAAAGATGTAAGCATCCTGACTGCCATTGCAAATGCCCAGATTAATAAAGCGAGTCAGACTCACTGCTCTTTCACTTTCCGAGCCTTCGCTGGCTGTGATTTCAGACATGGGTTCTGGTTAGAGAAGCCAGTTTCTCTCCACCATCCATCTACTGGAGCCTTCGAGGCATAGGCTGTGGGAACCTTCTCTGCAGCTGTGGGCCCCGAGAGCTCTTTGATGTCCTGATTGGTTTCGATGAGTGGGGTTTCCTCTGCTTCCAGTTTCTCTGGCACGCTCCAGGAGTCCTGGGAATCCTGCTGCCGATTCTCCTCCACTTGGTTTCTCTGAATGTGTGACTCCACTGTTCCAAGCCCAGGCAAGGGTCAGGCCCCCATTCTCCAACAACGGCAGAGCCTCGGAGAAGGGAGAGAGTGCAACAGGAATTTTGGCCTCAAAGGGCACTCGGCCCTGAGAACAGCGGTGCCGACTCTGAAGATGGTCTGGCAATGGCTTTTCTCCCCACAGAGATTAGTAAGAGCACTGCCACTGCCACCCATCACTGCATGTCGAGCATGGTGCTTTTTACTCAATTACTTGTCCGTTCAACAAATATTTAGTGAGCAACTACTACAGGGCCTGATGCGGCTCTAGGCTTCAGGGATGTCAAGAATGCAGCAGTGAATGGATCAGACCAGACTCCCTGCTGGTGTAGAGTTTCTCTTTCAGTCAGGGAGGATGACAAAGTATGTAAGCAAACGTATGTAAGGATGGAAGGTGGGAAGTGCTCTGGAGGAAAAGAAAGCAGGGGGTGGGGCGAGCAGGACACGATGTGACACGGAGAATCTGTGAAGTGGGTAGAAGCTCTGTTTTATAGCTAGAGACAGGGAGGCTTGGAGGGCTGAGTAACTTGTCCCCAGTCTCCCAGTCAGTGAGCTGGAGGGTGGAGACTGAAATCCAAGTCTATCTCACTGCAGAGCTAGACGCTTTCCACACCTCCCCATTTATGAACAGATTCTTCAAACTGAAAGCATTTTTGCTAGCTTTCATCTCTTAAGGCTGAGCTTCTCATTCCTTAGCAGCATCGGTCAATTAGCAGGTTCCTGGTGGAATTTCCTCACTGAATCACGTCGTGGAAGGTCTCCACTTGGGCAGCGCCACTCTGTTGTTTAGCTTGACCTCCCTGCTACAGCTGCTGTGGTGGATGGCTTCCTCTTTCTGGAAACCTCCCCCATCCCCTCCAGTTTCTCCCCTGCATCCCTGGACTCTCCTTAGAGGGCACCGCTTGCCTGACCTGCTCCATGACAGGCTATATCCCTGACTGCTCGGGCCTCTGGCCCCTGCTCTTCTCCTAGACACCCTTCCTGGGTGACCCAGCCCCTGCCCACGGTCCATGGCTCACCTGCAGCCGTGGCCCCAGATTGCTCCCATTGGCCCAGGCTCTGCGGAGCTGCAAAGCTAACTCTCAAACACAAGTCCTCTTGCTCTCCATTCCCGTTTCTCAGTCGGAGAAAATGTTAACACCGTTCATGCAGTCACCCAACTCTAGGCCAATCACCCCAGGTGGTATCTTCTCATCTTCCACATCCAAGCAACACCCCGTCCTGTGGAATCCACCAGCACTGAGCCCCTGCCCTCACGCCCCCCGCCCTGCTTGAGCTCCGGATCACCTCATCTGCCCACCATCCCTCTGCAGCCCGATGCAGATCTGGCCACATTTCCCCCCATGCTCACTGCTGCTGGGGACACCTTTGTAACATATAAACTGGTTCTAGATTCCTAACAACCATTCAATGGCGCCTCAGTGTTTTGGTCAAAACTCACCTCTAGCCTGTCCTGACCTGGCTTTTGCTTACCCCTTGGCCTCATATTCTTCCACTCCCCAAATCCGCCATCAGCTCCAGCCACTGGGAACCATGGCATGGGTCACTCTGTTCCTCACTCCCGCGGCGCTGATGGCACTCCACTCTTCTGGAAAGCTCTCTCTGACTTCCGGCCTGACTCCCCCTTCTCTGTGCCCTCAAATCCCATCTGGCACACCACTTCTCTCTCCTCCCCACAGTCCTCCATTTTCCTGTCCATCACCTAGCAAGCTGCAGGCCACACAAGGTGAGCTGGGCCAGGGCAGGTGGGGCACCTAGTTTGTCTCTATGTCTTCCCTGCCCACAACAGTGGCGAACACACAGAAGACGCTCTCAATAATTGCTCACAGGCAGACAAAGTTTGTAGGCTGCCCAAACCAAGTTTTTGTTTTTGTTTAATGATTCCAACCGTGAGAGTCCATCTCACTAGAACTGATGGATCATATTTAGCTAGTGTTAGACACAAATCAAGCCTTACCTCATAGGATGAAGCAGTTAAGAAGACGAAAATAGAAACAAAGGTGATAAATAGTGTTGCAAACAGGAATTCCAGGACGTGTGCTGAGTTAATCAAGAAACACCAAATGCTGACCTATTTTCTTCTTGTCAGAAATGCCATTAAGTATAACGGACCTACGCCAACAGTTCATCTCTCCATCTTGTTTGCTTATGTAAACAATGACGAGCTCTACGAGATGATCCACAGGCATGTCCAGCTCTTACAGTCCAAGGCTCTGACAGCAAATCTCACCTGAGGCTCATCATTTTTGCCCTTCATCCCCATGGCAGTCTTCTCCCCTTCACTGTAGGTGCATCCAACCCACACGTGAACGGTCTCCTTTATGCCTATGGTTGTGGGGTACGCTCCTGGCAGCTATGCAGCTGCAATGTGATCCTGCCCCTCAGCCATTGTTGACTGGTTCGGGAAAGCGCTGCTCACCTCAGTTGGGCCAATTCCAGATCCTTCCCTGGGAATCAAGACTTGACTGAAGACAGATGAGGCTCAGTCAAAGCTGAGCTCTTAAGAAGAACCAAGGGCTGTGGCATCACGACCCAGCCGTTCATTCAGTGCACACTTCCTGGGCACCTGCCCTGTGCTGGCTGGTGCGCTTTGCATCTTCTGCAGGCCAGAGTGAGTCCCAAAGAACTGTCTGGCTTCCTGATGGCTTTTCTAGTTCTCAGTCCCCATCCATCCTGAGGCCCACCACACTACTGCCCTGAGTTCCCCGAGATCCTCCTCGGTCTTCACCATAAATGATTCACAAGAAATGATTAAGTCATGCACTTTGTTGGCATTGTTACTGAAAGAGTTTCAGTTCCGATCTCCTCTCACAACCAGCTTTGCAGGGCCTGTTGAGCAGCTACTCCATCTCCCCTGTGGACCCAAGGTGAGGGAGCTCTCATATCAATTCAGAGAAGGGCCCAGAGGCAAGCACTGGGTCTTCTCTGAGTCTTTTTCACAAATCTTTTAATTTTTTCCAATTAAGCATGGCCACATAGGAAATGGAACAACAGCAACAAAAACCTTCTTAAAAAACATACATAAGGGGCGCTTGGGTGGCTCAGTTGGTTAAGAGTCTGCCTTCGGCTTGGGTCATGATCCCAGGGTTCTGGAATCGAGCCCCGCATTGGGCTCCGTGCTCAGCGGGGAACCTGTTTCTCCCTCTGCCTGCCTGCCTGCCCACTTGTGATCTCTCCCTCTGTGTTAAATAAATAAATAAAATCTTAAAAAATACATAAAAGGAGGTAAAAGGGCCTCACGCAATTTCATTAGATAAAACCCACCCTCCTCATGCCAATTCCAGCAGAGAAAACATCTTGACAAATCATGTCCTTTAGTCAAAACAAGTTGGGGGCCAAACACATGGAGTAGATATAAAGTATGTTATTTTCAGGAGACCGAAATCCAAACCACAAATTCCAGAAATGCATTTTAAAAGTGCTGCCTATTAGACACGCTAGTTTTAAATTAAATTAACGTTGAAGCGAGGGGGGTAAGGTATGTTTCGATTTATTTATTAGATCACTATCAAGCTTTCCTGTAAGGAGATCAAGGTGCTCCATGCACAAGCATCTTGGAGAAATGCTTGGTTGTTTGAAGAATGTCAGGTTCTGCCAAAGCTGTTTCTCCCCAGTTTGATAGCCCCCCCCCCCCAAGGCATTGCCTTTTGAAGCCCACCGCTTTATGTGGCTAACCACAAGTCTATCCTCTGCTTGAGGAGGGCACGTAGCGGACTTGACACCCTGTCTCAGAACCATTCCAAGAATGGTCTTGTGGGCACACTGACTCTTCTCCCCAGCTTGTCTGCTTTACCTTCCAGGGCCTGACACAGTGAACCCGGGAGAGGAAAGTCCTGTAGTGTCTTATCACGCAGGAAGATTTTGGTTTTGTTTGTTTGTTTTTGAGATTATATTATTTAAAAAAATTACGGCAAACAGGCAGATCTTTCATTATCAAAGCTTTTCTGGGAGCACTTATTTTGAACCCGGGTCAAGAGCACGGGAGGATTTTCTGTCCTCCAGACTGGAAGGAAAACTCTTAGAATTTGTCACACGCTGCCCCATCAGGCTGGACAGCCAAGTGCATATTCAGGCCGAGTGCAGATTGTGTTTTCCAAAAGTGGCCACGACAATAACTTCTGCTCCCTTTCCAAGAAGAGAGTAAGTTCCCTCTCCTCCAACCCAGGTGGGTATGGGTGTCTGCCTGGACAAACAGAGCACTGTGGAGGGGATGCTACATGACTTCCGAGGTTTCCATCTGGCTCTCTCTTAGGACGCTTGCCCTTGAACCCAGCCACCATGCTGTGAGGAAGCTCAGGGCGATGGCAAGAACTGCGTCCCTTAGCTCATGGGCCAGGCTGGGCTACCAGCTGATGGGCAGCGTCAACCTGCTGGCATGTACGGGTGCCACCTTGATGGTGAGTTGCTCTCTGTTGAGCTCTGCCCAGAGTACAGATTCATGAACAAAATCAGTGATCAACAGTATGTTAAGTCAGTGTTTTGGGATGGCTTCTTACGCAGCAAGAGATAACCAGAACAGATGGGGATGGAAGACTTCTCTGGACAGCCTTTATAGAGGAAAGCACATGAAAGCAATGCGGGAAGGAGATGGTAAAAAGTTGCAGTAGGATGCAGATAAAGTTCCGACTTCAGTAAGGGCAAACTCCAGTGGCCTTGACTTCCCTCTCACAGAGCTTTGGTTTGATGCAGAGACTCTTAGACATGCATCTTGCATCCTCTTCTCTCCACAGGCCTTAAAGCAGAATGGAAGATACTCTCTCCTGATGGCTTCCCTCCGTCTCAAAGACATAGCTCCTTGGGAAATCGCAGTTATTCCTCAAAGCCCTACTGACTGTTCTTCTCTACATTTATCCCATTTATTTTGTTCAAGTCCTGAACACATGAGCCAGAGGTAATGTTCCTTTTCACGTTCTATGGTGTGGTGGGAAGAGTCAGCATGGAAGCCCAGGTAGAAACAGAACAAAACGCCTCTCCGTTGGGGTGGTGGCATGGGGAGGGCTTTGTGGCCAGTCCACTGAGACTCTCCCCACCCCCTGCAGACAGATGACACCCCCTGGCAACTGAGAGCAGATGCCTGGCAGCTGGGGGCTGAGGAATGGATTCTGATAGCTGCTGGGAAAACACAAATTCTCCCTTTTTCTGAAATGCATTACTTGGAAACCTCTCTTTGAGATCAGTCTCAAGGGGCCAGAGCATTTCTTCATGAGTCCTAACCCCAGGGATATGAAGGCAGAGAAACACAGTGGCCTAGGACGGCTCCACACCCGTTCTTCCTAGGCAAAATCCTTCGCAGGGCAGTGACGCCTCTGATCAGTGGAAGAGCTGCGGCAAACACTCTGCAGAGCGTAAAAGGGTAACGATGTGCCGCGGTTCATGAACCAGTAAAGGAAAGCGTAAGCCGCTCGTCTCCCACAAGGGAGGCTCCGTATTGGCCTGACACTTGCACAGTCCATCAGCGTATTAAAGGCACCGTGCCCTCAGAAGCAATTTAATTTGTTGTTTTATCCAGTGTTTCCCAAACATATTTGGTCACAGGATCCTTTTGCTATGGGGACATCGTGGGACATCGCCGGACAAGAGCGAGGCGGAGAGCAGAGAGCAGGCAGGTTGGAGCCCTCACCGTGCCCCCGGCCAATGTCGGACGTGGCCGCCTGACTGGGGAAGCGCCCAGGGCCTGTCGAGCCGGCCTCACGGACCAGGGCCTGGAAGTCCAACCTTGTTACTTTAGCCTCTCCTCAGGGCAAAGTCCAAGCTCGTGAAGGAAGGAAGGGGATGCTCAAGTGGAGAAGGTTTTGGAGACCACGTCTCGTCTGGAAGTTTCTAGGCAAAGTAGCCATCGTGAAGGGCTACTGGACAACCTTGGGATTACGTGCAACTGAGGAGCCCCCACACGCTTTTAAGAAGCTGATCTGTAATACATTATTTACAAAAAAAAAAAAATAAAGAGGGGGAAAATCCAGGAGCCACACGGAATAACAGACAGTGCTAAGTGGAGGCAGCAGGAAGGAGACCCGGACCGCCCCTCCAGCCCGTTTACTGCTCTGTCTCGAGTCTGACTGTCTGGCTTCTGTCCTCTGGCTGTGCGCGTGGACCAGTTTTCCTGGCATATGCATTTACTGAACTCTGAAAGGCCAGATCTGCTATGTAGATTAATTCATGATTTCAAAGACGCTTTGAAGCAGGCAAAACATTCTGTTATTTCCAAGAGTTATTACAACTGAAGTCCTGGCATAGACTGGGAGGCCAGTCTGTAATCTTGTTTAGATTCTTTTAAATTCAGAAACGTTGTAATGAGTTAAAAATAGATCTCATTTGTGTACTTTTCCTCCTTTCATCCCCATGGCAAAGGCTGTTCAGTCATTTTGACCTCTCCTTGATATTAGCCAGAGAAAGTCTAGCACTTGGCCCCTGGGATGGGAGTCCACTAGGCTAAAACAAAAGCCATTTTCGAATGGATTTGGGGGTGATGCGAGTCATGTGACTGAGCAGAGTTATTCATTATTCTACATGAGTTCTAGAATTAAGAGCAAGAGACCATCATTAAGACCTACGAATAGTATATGGATTAAATGAAAATGTGGGCCAAGGAGGAGAAAAGTTTTCATTCACACTATCCTAGGGGGCTTGTATCCTCACATATCAATTGAAAAAAGACCATAGCGCTTAGGTCAAAAGAAGCTGTAATATCAGAAGGCTGGAAGGTCGGGCTGCTTATAACCGAAGTTAAATAAAGATTGCACCTGATTTCAGAAGAGCCAAAATACTGGATGTTATCTTATACGGTCCTCCCCAGGGTGAATGGGGTGTCAGCATTTTCCTGCCCAGCACAGACATCGGTACAATCAGGATTACCTCCTCAGGGTTACTTTACCTTCATAAACATGCTGAATCCAGTTTTAAGGAGATCAGTGAGGCCTGAAGACATGTGTTCAATATCCACTGGATCTGGCCTCTCAGGATTAAATATTTCTTCCACAACCTGCTTCAACAATGGCTTATAGGATGCCTGGAAAGACAAAATATTGTGCTGTAAGTTAAAGGGTTTGTTTGGTTTGTCTGGAGAGACGATAGCTTTATCTGCACCAAAGGAAGCAAAACAAGTTTATTTTGACACTGAGCAATGGCTATGATTTTGTGTGTATGAAAAGGCAACTATAACAACATTGGTTTTTTGGGTAAATTTCACCCTAATACCCTAATGCTATTTTTTGTTCTTATCCCCTTTTAGCAGCAAATATCTCTTACTGGAGCTGTAATCCTAGTAGGACTACTTTTTAAAATCTGGGTTTAAAGTGACAATTTTTTGTATATGAAGAATACTGGAAAGCAAAGTATTGTCATTTGCGACAGACATGAAGATGTTCTCCAGTTTTCCTGAACATTCTTAGAATTATGCTTCCCTCTACTAGGAACTGGAATGTTTTCATACGATGTACTGTCACTATCCAAGCCTAAAGCAATCCCTTCTTCCTCTATAGAGCTCAACTCCAAGTAGGACTTGGCCAGAAAACAAAGCAAAGATGCCAAACAGGAATCTGACCAAGGTCAGGGCTTAGAAAAAGCAGGCCACATGGTACCATAAGAATTCCAGGAGAATGAAGTTGATGTCGATTTGTTACAGCTCCCACAGTGTGATAAACGATGCATCTATGCATGTTCAGATAATATGTGGAGGCAGCTTTTTCTGACCAGTGTACTTTCTGGCATGTTCCCCACTCCTCTTGCCTTGTTCTCCTTCCTACCAAGCTCTTCCTTGTCCTCTGCTCTTCCCTCCCCACAAGCTGACCACCTTCCTCCCAGGTCTCTGGCTGTCTCCGCTCTCCAGTCCCACAGGGCACCTGAGTTTGGAGCATGAATGCCGAGAGAAGAAGGAATGTCTCCTCTCCACACACTCTGGTGATTATTACAACCTCGGAAAAGCCAGGTTCCAACAGAGTCCTGCCCAGATGTTTTGAACTCTTTGGCTCTTGTCACTGGCCAAATCTGTGACCTGCCTGCTATTTCAATAACCTGTTGAGGCTATTGGGTGAACTGACTTCATGTCTGCCTTCATCTTGCATTCCTTACAGTCATTTTTTTAGTCTTTACTCCAACTTTCTTACTTAAAATATTTTAGAAATAAAGCAGGGTATAAACCATCAAAATAATAAACACTTATTTAGGGGCGCCTGGCTATCTCAGTCGGTAGAGCAAGAGTCGGTAGGCTCTTAATCTTGGGGTTGTAGGTTCAAGACCCATGTTGTGTGTAGAGATCGCTTAAAAATAAAATCTTAGAAAAACACAATTATTTAGCTAGAATGTCACGTGCATTTATCAGGGATAAAATGCAGGGAGAAAGAGCAACTGTTCAGCTGAGGGGTGCAGCCTTCGTGTTTATTAGTCCAACCGACTACTGCATACCCAGAGATCTCACAGGTAAATACGCATGGAAGGTAGAGCACTGAGCAGGAATACCATTAAGACAGAAATTAAAACAAAACAAAAACAAAAACAAAAAACAAAGCAAACACTATGATTCAACCTTCCCCATTCTAAAGCTATATTAAGACAGATTTTAAAATTTTATCATACAGGCAAAAATGGAGAGGTCTGAAAACACGCACTTTTGATGAGGCCGTGGGGAAACAGACACTCTTATATATTGCTGGTGGGCGTGCAAATTGTTGCCATCAGTGTGGAGAGCAATTGGGCAGCACCTATCACAATTACAAGTGCATTTGACCTGGCGATTCCGCCTCTAGGAATTTATCCTATAAATATGTTAACATATGCAAATGAGACCTATAAAAGGCTGCTTATTGTTTGAAATAGCAGAAGACTGGAAAAAACTCAAGTGCCCATCAGAAGGAGCAGTTTAATAAATGGGCTACAGCCACAGGAAGAAATGGCACAGAAGCCAATAGAGAAGCTCTTGTGTTGATCTGGCAAAAAGCAGGATAAAGTGTGGGTGGAAACAGCAAGGTGAGGAACAGTGTGTGTGCTGGGCTGGCATTTATGTAAAATGTGTCACCGGGGATTTGGAAGTTTGTATCTGCTGAAATGTACAAACGATCCCATTGTGATGGGATTTACAGAGGCTGCCATGAGCAGAGATCCTGGAGTGGAGAGCAGGGCAAGGGACAAGGGTGGGGGAAGACTTTTCAATATATCGCTTTTCCAAAAACAGTTAAAACACCACTACAAACAGCAAGAATGATCTTTTTTTTTTTATTTTTACTTGTTAAAAATTAACAAATTATTTATGCACAGAAGAGACTGAAAGAAAGCACACCAGAATGTTAATTAGGGCTATCTCTAGATTCTGGGAGTAAGGGACATTATTTTTTTCTTTTTCCAAATGTTCTAAAGTTCACAGGTATACTTCTGGAATCTTAATATAATCCAATAAATATTTTCAATGTTAAAGAAAAATGAGGTCGTGGAATGGTCTCTGAATTTTGCACATCATCTCTCTGAGTAAACTGTCTCGAGAGCCCTTCTGTCATCTCAGCCTTTCTGGACATTGACTCTCAACTTAAACTTTAATCTCTTTAAACTCTTCCCCAAACAGAAATCCTTTGACCAATATTCTGCTAACTTATCAGCATTTCATCAATATTCATCGACTTCTTCCTTAGTAATAGTATCTAGTTTTTAGCAGGCACATTATCCACTGGCTAAAAGATTTGATTCTCCAGTCTCCCTTGCAGCCGGGCACAGCTGCGTAACTAAGTTCTGGACAATGAGATGGAAGCAGGAGGGTAGTGGGACTTGCAAATGCTCCTTTTTCAAAAGGGAAGGGGCTGCTCTTTCCCTTTCTCTGTTCTGCTGCTTGGAACATGGAAGTGGTGCCCAAAGCGCTGCAGCCGCGGTGGAAAACAGGGCTATTCCTTAGAGATGCTGGAGCTGAGAGCTGGAAGCAACGTTGGCCAGTGATGGCTGGTGGGGCTGCCAGAACCCTAACCCGGACAGACTAAAGCCACCTACTTGACATGCCAATACAAACCCTCCTATGTTTAAACCTTTAGCTCTTGGATCTTTGTGACTTGCAACTGAATGAAATTCTAACTGATACGAAGTGCAAAGGGAAGATAAAGAAATTGGAGTGCTGCGTGGCTCAGCCGGTTGAGCATCCAACTCTCCATCTCAGCTCAGGTCTTGATCTCAGGGTTGTCGTGAGTTCACGCCCTGTGTTGGGCTCCATGTTGGCCATGGAGCTATGTTAAGTAAGTAAGTAAATAAATAAATAAATAAAGGACCATGCCTTCCTTCCAGGAGCTTACATTTATTTATTTTATTAGCCTATATGCAGTTATATAGAATAACTTGAAGCAGAACCCCAGAGAAATACACTTAGGCTGTCATGGTTAAGAGAGCGGAGAGTATGTCCCCCAACCTACAAAAAACACAAGCCTGTTGCTCTCTGAAGAATGCACTTCCTGCAAGGAGGGAGAGTGGTGATGGTAAAAGGAGCTCAGACACAGGAAAAGTCTGTCATCCAGTTAAAATGCTAGACTAAGTACCTCCTCTGTGCAGGGAGCCGTGGGCCAGGGGTGATGGTTCTCTCCAGTGCAGTCCGGGGGCCCAGGGGAAAGAAGGAAGTGTGGAGGGACTGGGGATCTTGTCCTCTCCCCTGCTCCACTTTCAGCTAAGCTCTGGGCAACAAAGCACCCAGGACAAAATACCCACTGAGCTGGGGTTCCCCTTGGGGGTGAGCAAGATTTGGAAGGGCTAGTCCCTTAATAGCTTCATTCTTGGGATTTTGTGATCCTTGTATACCATTGGGGAAGGTTGTAAATCTTTTTTATTTTATTTTTTTAAGTATGTAGGTAACATTTATTTAGAGTGGGGAAAGAAATTACAACTTCAATTCAGAAAGTAACAGAGAACAAACACATCACGTAATCCAGAATAATAACATAAATGCTTTCATTAATTAACTGCCTGACGTAGCTCCATGATACTCATTTCTTAGGTTTCTTGGCTGCATTCTCTCTGATTATCTTTTCGTTTGACAGCAATTTAGAAAGTCATTTTCTATAGAGATGTGATAGTGATTAAGCTATTGTCTCTCAACTCCAAGCCCTGTCTTCTGTACTTAGTTCTGCGACGCTAGCCCGCAGCTCTGCAAACCACATTTGTGCTCTGCCATCTAGACCTGGCAGATTCTGCCAACAGGGGGCACTAGAGGGCTAGTGGAGGCAGGAAGCGCAAGCGAGACCGTGCTCTTCCCTGTTTATTTGCTGTTCCCACCAGCATCACCCCAGCAATGGCTCCTCACTACTGGACGCCGTGCCCTCTCTCGACTTTTAAGTCATAGGATCCAATAAATTACCTTCCTTGCTTAAGCCAGTTTGAGCTTTTTTCTTTTATTTTCTGTTTTTACTTGTAACCGGAAGCACACTAAACTACATATTTTACTGAAGAGACATCGATAGGTCTTCCCACTTAAATATATAGAAGAAGACCTCCAATTCTTTACTAAAACAGCGAAGCACAGAATGACGAAATAACATTGTCCATTTAAAGAGCACAATTTGGGAAAGACTTTCTCAGGCATAAAAGCAGCACTGGCCTCATGACTTTTTCGAAAACACATTTCTTACTTTTTCCAATTACGGTTTTTAATGATGAGAACCTTTGGCTCCTTCCTCTCAGCCACTTAGGTTGCATTGTTTTGTGTCCCAAATCATGTCACTGAAATCTGATTGGAATGCCCGGCTTCAGCAATAGCTTCTTAGATGAGAAAACTCTGACTGTCATGGAATTTTCTATTTAGACAGAAGCCACCCACTTCTCAGCAAAGGACCACATAGACGGTGGTGATAGGGGAGGCAGATGTCTTCCCCCTAAGGCTCTGCTCAAAGTTCTCCTCATTTGTTAGGGAGGGCTGGAGGGGAGATCAGTTGTGTGGTTTGCTCCAACATTAAGAGAGTTGGGCAGAGTAATTTAATTTTCCTATTCAAACATTTTCTGTCAGTTCACCTTTGGGAGTGGGGGGGGAGGAATAAAAAACACAGACAAATTTGTTCTTTTCTTTTCTTGCTGGTCATTTATTTCTTGCTTATATCACATCCGGTGTGTGCAGACACTAGGGGTTCTCTGCCCCACACAACTGTCCAGGTACCCAGGCTCCTTCTATCGAGTGGCTCCCCCATTCCCCAGGGCACTGGAATCCCACGCGGGAGCTTCGCATCTCATCGGCGAGCATGCAGGATTTCCAGAGAGACTTTATGGGCTCAGCCTGAAAGCGATCTGTATCACTTCTACCCACTGTTCATCGGCCAGACTTAGTCACAAACCTAATTTACTCACCAGGGAATCTGGAAATTGTGGTCTAACTGTACCCAGGAGGAAAAGGAAATGGACTTCAGGAAACATATAGCTTTGTCTTTGCCACACACACACACACCATAAAGTCGGTATTGAAACATTAATATAACTGGCAAGTTGCATGTTATAGGCAAAGGATTATTAAACCCTTTCCCCCTCTTCTGCATAAGAATTTGACCTTTGGTTAACTTTCTAGCTCTGTTTCCCTGGAAACCTGATAAGAGAAGAATGTCGAACTGTAGCCAGGCAAGATGGCTTACGATAAAAATGACCCCTGCTTAGTAAATTGCATTAGACTGGAGAGAGCTCGAAATTTTTTATTTATTTGACAGAGAGAGACACAGCGAGAGAGGGAACCCAAGCAGGGGGAGTGGGAGAGGGAGAAGCAGGCCTCCTGTTGAGCAGGGAGCCCGATTCGGGACTCGATCCCAGGACTCCGGGATCATGACCAGAGCCGAAGGCAGACGCTTAACGACTGAGCCACCCAGGTGCCCCTAGAGCTCGAAATATTGGCCAGAGAGCCAGAGCTTTGGGCTTCTCTGAGCACGATGACTCTCGTGTAACTGGGCATGTCCTTTGGAGGAGCGCTGGGAGCTATGTCCGTGGAATTGTTCAGAGAAACTGGCTCCTAGAGGATGTGACGTTTTTAAGCCAGGAGACTCCTGCCCCCCCCCCCCCCCGAAGTGAGTCTAGTTCCCTCACTTCTGAGCTGTTACCTTGGGACCAAACCGAGTAGCTCCTGGGTGACAAGGGCTACCCCAGGGAAGAAACACGCCTGCGGCTCCCTCATGGCTAGCGATGTTCCTGTCCTAGGCCGACTGGCGCCAAGTGCGGGCTTTGACCCCATAGCGGACTAATCCATTAGGCACAGAAGGCACAGTGCCCAGAGCCCACAAGACTTTTAGGGGCCCATGGGAATGCATTAATTTAAAATCAGAGGGGAAAAAAATGAACTTTTAGGTCAAAGATAATTTTTTGATATATAATATTGTCTCTGTACCAATGAAATTGTACAATATAATTTTTAATTTTTTTTTTATAGAGGAAGAGGTCCATAAAGGTAAAAGTGAGTAGGACTATGAAAATCATCATGTGGCCCTTTATGACAGTTTCATGAGGATAGCCTGAAGGTTTGGTAGAGCCTAGCGAGATCCCTGATTGGCATTAAATATGAAAAAGTTGACATTTCAAAAAAATGATCTTATACCAGAAACTTTCTCTTTTTACTTTAAATGGCCAGTATCTCTTCTGGAACAAACTAGACTTTTAAAAACACTATATTTAATCAAAATATGAAGAATAAAATATTTGTGTCTCTGTCTCCAGTTACTCTTTTGTGGTGGATATAATGTGTGAGGAGGTCTAGAACATTCTTTTATTGACCTGATTCTAGCTCTTGAACAAAGCTATTGAGTATAGCAGTAGTTTCTGACATTATACATAAGTCAGAGACAATTTCTAGAAACCAGTCTAAACTCCAACATCTTCCTGAATTTGGCGCACCTTTAAGATGGTCCTAGATAATCAGTTTCCAAGAAAACCTGAGTTGTTGCCACAGCTACGTCCCCATCACTCAGCGTTGCTGCCCTTGGCTTTGTTGACTGGTGTTGGTGCAGCCATGGGCCGTCTCAGTCCTATTATTGAAGATGCTTATTCCTTCTCTGCAAAATTGATTCTAATACTCTTGTAGAGAGAGTATTCATTTTGTCTCAATCCATGACTGTACAGAAAAACATCTGTTCAAAACTGCTGATGGCTTTGGCTGTTCCATGGCTCATTTATTTTTATTTTTTGCTTTACTATCACTGATTTTTTTTCCCCTTTCATCTTCTTAAAGGAAATGGTTTGCTCTGCAGATTAAAAAGTGGTTCATTTGCCTATCTGTTCATCCATCTATCCATCCATCCAGCCATCCTTCCTTCAAACCAGAAGCAGATTACTCTGTAAAATTTTGAGTGTAGTCCCTTCAACTTCAATATGAAAAAAAAGCTAAGCCCAAAGCAATTTACTAATTTGCTTGAGATTCACACAGGCAGTTAGAAGTGGACTACAGGACAGAGCCAAGTCTCCTGGTTAGTCTCCAGTTCAGTCCCATCTTATGTTGCTTTTTTCCAAAAGGGCACTGGCAGGTCTGGAGTGAGGAAGATAGAATCAGGAGGAAGAAGAAGAAGAGAGCTCAGCACTTGGAACAGAACAGCCAGGGCTGGGGCTTGTTGACAAAGAGATGGGGCCTACAGACTGTTCAGAGAGCCATATTTCACCAGGCACCAGATGAATGAGGCCTCCTGGGGCACCGCTCGTTCTAAATACTCTTGTTGAGCCTGCCAGAGGCACAGAAGACAGTACGCATCTGTGGAAAGTTTTCTCCAGCCCAGCACTTTGAGACTTCTGCCAAAGCAAGTCATGCAAGAGTCATAGAGTATTTTGTCTGAAAGGGCACAGAAGCTCTTTGCCCTGAGACATTGGCCTAATAGCCTCCTGATGCTGCTGCTGAGGAAGAGCGGCACATCAAACACTGTGGCGTTTAGGGAGGAGGTTACGCCTCCCATTAAACTAGAACATTCACAGCAAGAAACAAGAGCATAAGAAGACTTGCTGCACAGGCAAAACTGGGGGCTCAGGTTTCCACTCAACAGAGTCTATGAACAAACACAACCTTTCCAAACCAACGGGCGTCAGTAATAAGCCCTTACCATACACAGCAGCTAATAGTACCGTCGCTTGAGAATGACTCCCCTTCTATGAGGCCCATCTCCTAGCAAAGGAAAAGGTGAAATGCTACAAAAGAGGACAAAAAAGAGGCCTATTTTGCTCTTCACTGCAACTGTTACAGCAAATGCTTACTTACATAGTGCTGTCTTTGTCAGCTCCTGTCCTTTGCATGTATCAACTCACCTGTCTTTGAGCATCTTTATGAGGGAGGTATTATTATTATTAGCTCCTTCGTACAGTGGAGGAACTAGGCACAGAGAGGTGAAGTAACCTGCTTAAGGCCACACAGTTGGTAGGGCTCTGGACCTATGAACTCAATGCTGCTATGCTGGGCTATGAACCCACATGCTGCTGCTAACCTCTGTCTCACTAAGAATTAAGAGCATAAGAAATGCCACTGTGGATAAGACTCACAGTCCAGAATCCTTCCATCCATCCATCCATCCATCCATCCATCCATCCATCCATTCACCTGCCCACCCACCCACTAGGAGGCAAGCACTGAGCTAGGCTCTGCAGATACACCATGGTGAACAAACATGGATGCCGTGTCCGGTGTTGGTAGTATGTTCTGCAAGTCAAGAGCTTCAGTGGCAGCCTCATGATCCCCATCGTGCCCACTCTCTTGGCTGCAGCAGGGCTGGTTCCCTTGGAGGACCAAGTGTGTGGTGATCTTCTGGGATCATTTCTGGAGAAGCAGTCTAGATCCCACCCCTCCAGCTCTTCCAGAGACTTTATAGGTACTCAATGTCTTGTATGAAATCATGTTCTCCTTGACATGAAGAGAGTGATGTTTGCTTTCTGGGCTGTGGCTGACACACCTTCTCAAAGGGCTAAAGGATGGACGTTAAAGAAGAGGTGCCTCAGGTGCTAGCAGGGGTGAAAGGAGTGGTTCTGAGAGGCAGCCTGTGCTCCGGAGTAGGAGAGAGGGGTGCCAGGAGGGCATGTGGGGCAGGTAGGGGCCCCAGGATCCAGGGGAGAGAGCCTAAATTTGTAGCACTGGTCAGAGCTGGAACAGGAATCTGGAGCTGGACCAGGTCTAGTGCTTTCCTGGGTATCGCAGCGAGCCCAGAACATCTCAACTAGACGCTGTGTAGAAACAGCATGGAGCTAGATCGAAAGCACACTCTCCGAGCCCCCCACCCTCGTGCCCTGCCAGAGCCTCAGGGCTGAGGACCAAGTTGGGAGAAGAGATGGACAGAAAGTTGCCCAGTCAAGGCCCACAGTTGGACTCTGAATCTAGTCTCGACATTTGCTTTTTTCTCATTATACATACTTTGCATGCCCTCAAATCCTCCGATATATAATAAAAATGTATGTATTGCATTCAAGATGCCCCAACAAATATTCATTAAGCATGCACTATATAGAAAATGCCACTCTACACACTGAGGATATGGCAGTGAACAAACCAGATCAAAATTCCTGTCCTCACTGGGCTTACATCTACGATTGAAAACTTTAAATTCAAAAATTATCAAAAAACCCAAACAGGTAAAAATCACTGATAATCCCATCAAAAACTCTTTCTCTAGCCACATAAAGCAGGAAGTGAGTTCCTCCTTGTCCATCCAACCCTGCACACCCCCTACAAGGCAACCATTATAAAGTTTTCCTTAATTTTTAAAGACTTATTAAATATACATACCCATATGTTTTTTATTTTTTTATTTTCTAAACAAAAATAGAAAAATGCTTGACAGAATGATCTACATTTTTTTTTTTCCACCTAACAGATCATAAACCTCTGTTTTAGTCTGAGTTCTCCAAGAAGCAGAGCCTGAGCCAAGGATTCACATAGAGTCCTGCTAAGCACGCTTGGAGTTGTCTCATTCATTTTAATGGCTGCACAACATTTCAGAGCATGTGTCTCTATCATTATTTACTAAATCCCCTTCAGATACACACATACTCCCCACCTTGCCCCTACTTCCTGCTCACTGACATTTAGGATTTTCAGTTAATGGGTCGATGTCATTGACTCAGTGTAAGAGAGTACATACAACAAAGGAAAAGTTCATTTTCCCAAGGCAATGGCTGCAGGACAGGGTTCCGAGGTCTGGAGAAATGACAGTGTTGGCAGCAGGGAGATTAAGTCTAGGAAATTTATCACTGTCCTAATTATGCCCAAGATTTATGGCTAATGCATGTTTATGTGAATTTGGCTAAATTGGTCACAATGATAATCATAAAACTGAAAAGAGCTTATTAACTTAGTGGTTTCTTTGTACTTTGCCAACTATAGCAGCCACTTGCTTCTTGACATTCTTTGGTCTAAATCTCATCATAAATCACCAGTTCTATGTCTTCTAGAATTAGTCCATACTGCTGTATTTAAGACTGGTGATTTTTTTAACGGCCAAACTGCATATGATGAATGATCTGAGTGACTTTATCTGTATTTCGTGGTGGTGGCGTTCTCAGGTCATTGCACAAAGGATGGGAATTTATGTTACTAAGTGGAGAGCCAGCTTCCAAGGCTTCTTTCATATGTTGGTGGGTGATTTCAGATGCCCATCAGCACCATCAATCAGTACTTCTAGAGCCTCCATGAAATCCATGGTATAGCGGGGAGGAAGTTTCGTAGTGGCAGCCAAAACCTGGCATCTGGCCTTGGCCACTTGTGGGTCTGTGGCAAGTCACGTGGCCTCCCTGGCTTACTTCTCGTGAGGATCAAAGGACATGCCCAATGTGGGAGCACTCTTCAAGTATCAGCTACTGTAAGAATATACAGGAGGAAGAGTCTGGATTTGGCTAGGCTACTCTCGCAGATAACCTTAGCTCTCGTCTATATGCCCACCTTAAAGGGTCAGCATCCTGACGCTGAACCCCTCGCTAGGGCAGAGTCCCCACTAACAGCACATTCAGCTCCCCAAGCAGCCATAGCAAACAGAGTGGATTTTACTGAGATTTCATGGGGAGATGAAGGAGAAGATGCTTGCACACACTCCACGAATGCTTTTTCCCGTCAGAAACACCTGTTCTTCCTTCAAAGCTATCTTTGGCCACCAGGAACCTTAGTTGTGTCTCCATCCTCATCCAACAGAGACTGCCCAGCCTCAATGACTCCAGCCTTTCTTCACTCCTTAAGCTTCCCTTTGGGTCTCTCTGGGGCCCCTCCCTCACTGAGCTTGTAATCTTGGATTCTCATACCATCTTCCTACTCACTGTTCAAAACACCCTGCTGAAGTTCCCGCACTGCCCTTAGGAAGTGGTGGGGGAATGTTAAATAACAAAGGTTTTGTTGTCACAAACTTCTTTTTTCCTTGCCATAGTATTATTAGGTAATTTTGTTCTATTGTTCAGAATGTTTAGGGAGTGCTTCGATCTAGAAGCTTGGGAATCACAGAAGGCCACAGCCCCACCCTGCACCTATAGTAACTAGGGCCCAACGAAGTAAAGGGACTTTTGCCTAAGGTTTCCGAACACGTGACAGCTGTAGAGCATGGCTGGCCCCCAATCCGGGGCTCATCTCCCCGTATCAAGCCTATAAGTGCAAACAAATCAAGAGGCTTTCACATTCAGGGGAACCCAGAACTCTGGACTGGAAGGGTGCTTGGAGTTCATCTAGAACAAATCCCTCGTTTTAGAGAGGCTAAGATGGAAATTTCCTTTTGCGGTCTCTGAATCCTAAAAATACAACACGGATTAGATGGTTACTTTAAAACATATGTACTTGCCTGGTGGGTATGATTTCCAGGAACATATACAGACTTAAACTGTTTCATGAGATTCCGAGCTCCAGCGACATCCCGAAGCGAGGCGAAGAGCTCATCTGCAGCAATTTTGGATTTGTGAGATGTCAGCTTAATTGAAGAGTCACAGCCTGAAACAATCCAGAGAGATTTTCTTGAGTGAACACATCCTTAAATTAGGCTTTAATCATGACGGCTTGAGCTCGATGTAACGCAGTTGGATTTTTTTTTTTTTAACCCTATTTTACCCCTGTTGTTCCCTAACTGGGTGGTTTTAATCCTCCACGAGCAATGAAACATACCAAGTGTAAACGCCTTTGACAGAAGTAGAACTCAGAATTGCCTGGGATGGCAACCACTGGCTTCAGTCCCCACACTATAGACGCTTCACAGAAAGAAAGCTCCCCAGGGTCTGCTATCCTCAGAACATAGCTTTGGGAAAATAGGGAGAGACACAAAGAAAATTACCAGAGAGTGCTGTGATGAACCTCTCTTGCTTGAATCCTACCAACAGTTTCCGGGAAATAGAAGACCAAGACTGAGAGATGATAGAACTGCTCCGGGAACAGATCTTACTGGGATGGGCATCTGTCTAATGTGCTCACAAAGCATATGGTGCCTTTCAAAAGGCAGCCATTCAAAGCTGGTAACACACAAAGAGGACCTAATAAGAAGACTATTCTCGGCAATGATTCTATTTTTCTTTGACACTTATAATAGCTGGATTTCTTCTCTATCTTGTTAGAAGCCCATTCAGAAGAGAAATGATCATGGGTAAGTCAGAAGTTTAAAAAACAAAGTTCCAAGATAAGTTTTTTTGGCGGTCTCAAATACTCAGATACGTTAACTCATTCATCCGCATGGCACTCTTTTGAGATAGGAGCTATTATCGTCCCCATTTTAAGGATGCAGGAAGCAAGGTACAGAGTGGTTGGGTAACACCCCTGTGAGCAGACCCTGGCAGTGCTCTGCCCATATCTGCTCAGTCACCCTGGACATCACTGTAGGTTTGCGGAACAGTTCTTGTGTACTCTGCTCCTACCTCAAGTACCTGCATGCCTATCTTTCTATTTGCCTCTGTGTTTCTGTCTCTGTCTCTCTTCTTGTCTGTGGGCTTCCTGTGGTTGTAGAAGCATGCTTGGCCTTTGTGTGGGGCAGGCTGGAAATCCTAGGAAGTCAGCATTCATTGGAACAACCCAGATTTCTCATTCCCTGGGGGAACAATTCCAAACCGTGGTCTCCAAAGCCTTTGCTCAGTCCCAGAAGGATGGAGCCCCAGTTGCCCACAAAGATAACTCACTCACTAATGTCCCTTTATTGGCTTTCCTTCCTTCCCTGGCCCACTTCCCTATTTCCTGACTATGCTTCCCGAAATATCTTTCCAAATACAATACTTGCACCCAAATCCCTGTCACTGGACACCAGAACTTCCACAGGTGTTCAAACACACACAGCCTGGATCCTTTTTTGGGAGCCAGTATTCTTTTTTGGGAACAGCTTTATTGAGATGTAATTCATATACCATACAAATTAAATACCGTACGATTAAAGTGTACAGTCCAATAGCTGTTAGTATATTCACATAGTTGTACGACCATCACCACAATCCATTTTATAATATTTTTATCACCTCAATAAGAAACTCCATACTTGTGAACTTGTCACTCCCTTTTTCCATCCTCCTCCTAGTCCCTGGCACCACCAATCTGCTTTCTGTCTCTATGGATTTACCATTTCTGGACATTTCATATAAATGGACCCATAGGACATAGGATCTTTTGGGACTGGCTTCTTTTACTTAGCATAATGTTTTCAACGTTCATCCAAGTTGTAGTATACATCACTACTTCATTTCTTTTTACTGCTGACTAATATTCATTGTATGGATATACCACATTTTATAGTTGCGTTCATCAGTTGATGGGCATTTGGGTTATTTTCACATTTTGGCTATTTTGAATAATGCTGCTAGTTTTATAAATTTTTGTGTAGACATACATTTTCATTTCTCTTGGATATATATCTGGGAGTAGAATTGTTGCCATAGAGTTGGCAACTCTGTGTTTAAACCTTTGAGGAACTGCCAGGCTGTTCTCCAGCGTGACCCCACCATTTGACACTCTTACCAGCAGTGTAAGAGGGTCGCGATTTTTCCGCATCCTCAACAATGCTCGTTATTACCCTTCTTGATTGATGCTAGTGGGTGTGAAGTGAGGGGAGGCTTGTTGATTTTGATAGGGAGAAATTGTTTTTAGGGAGTAGAGGTAGATCCAAACAAGCTTAAACTAAAATGGAATGTATCTAAAGTATATAGGGACATCCAAAGGAG
The DNA here is from genome assembly GCF_004348235.1 of Phoca vitulina. Lineage (NCBI taxonomy): Eukaryota > Metazoa > Chordata > Mammalia > Carnivora > Phocidae > Phoca > Phoca vitulina. The sequence continues at coordinate 36,588,776 of NW_022589706.1, forward strand.
CCTGACTGTAGCAGACACAGCCAGGTGGCATGTGAGTACTTGAACTTGTACCCTTAATTACTGTGGAACATTATATTATAATTACTCTTAAAGGGAGGGCAAAATTCTGAACTGCCTTTACCTACAACACATCTGACACTGAATGTGTGGGTCTTTTCCCCACACCAATCGATTCTCTAATTCTCTGGGCACTAACTGAGTGTCCTACAATTCAGTTCAATTTTGACACTAACTACACAGCATTAGCGCAGACCCCGCAGTTTAAGGGTTCAGGCCCATTTCAGATGTCAGTTGCAAGTCCCAGATGGCCACCTGCACTCCTGACAGATCGGCTCCCAACTGAGGGTTCCCATGACGCCTTCCTCAGGTTCAATAATTTGCTAGAACAGCTCACAGAACTCAGGAAACTACCTACTTTACCACAGAATTTTCCCTCCTATTGCCAGTTCATTACAAGGGATACAACTCGGGCACGGTCAGATGGAAGAGAGGCACAGTGCAATGTTAAGGGGAAGGAGCTTGGAGCTTCCATGTTCCCTTCAGGCGTTCTCCCTTTCCAGCACCTTGATGTGTTCTCTAACCCAGAAGCTCTTCCAAGCCTATTATTTAAGGGTTTTTATGGAGGTTTCATTACATAGGCATGATTGATTCAATTACTGGCCATTGGTGATTAACCCAATTTCTAGCCCCTCTCCCTTCCCTGGAGGTTGGGGGGTGGAGCTGAAAACTCCAACTCTCTAAACATGCCCTTGTTTTTCTGGCAACCAGCCCTCCATCCTGAAGCTGGTAGGGGCACCAACCACTAGTCATCCCACTAGCATACAAGACACTTCTGTCACTCTGGTAGTAGCTGTGTGACAGGGACCGGGGACAAAGACCAATATGTATATTTCTCATCATATCATAAAAATTCCCTGACTAGTCTTTAACTCCTGGTTTCCAGAAATATCCAACTCGTGTCATTAAAAAGAAAAAAATCAGTGTGGTCAAGCACAGGGAGAGGAAGCCTCCATGTTCAGTGAACTGTGGTGAGGGGAGGGGAGACGTAGAGGGAAGTCAGGAGATCATGCGAACTCCCCAGAATTCTATGTCAAACTTTGTGGAAAGGAGAAAGTGTCATTTTCAGAGGAGCATGTCCATAATTGCCTCCTGATTCTTACAGAGGCTCATAACCAAAAAGAGTTAAGATCCACAGGTGCAGGGCATGTGTTGATATCACACCATGCTTACCCTTGGCATTGCAGCCCTAGCTGAGACAGACCAGCTTGCGCTTTAGTCAATAACCAACCAGGAGAAACCCTGGAAGGTTATGGCTTCTCACTCATTCATATAAGCTTCTTTCCTTAAACTCTCAGCCTGAGCCATTTAAAATACGGGAAATCATACCAATTATATGTAAGTGTAGGACATTCTGTACTAGTCTTTCAAGTAAAAAAAGGCATGAAAATAAGAAGACATCGCTTGTCCTAATACCATGCACAATGTTTCAATTCCTCTAAAACACGATTCAGCTAATAGGCTAAATTTTTTTTTTTTTTGAGAGAGAGAGAGAGAGTGTGTGTGTGTGAGCACATAAGCAGTGTGGGGGGGTTGGGCAGAGGGAGAAAGAGAATCTTTTTTTTTTCTTAAAGACTTACTTATTTGAGAGAGAGAGAGAGCGCGTGAGCTTGAGCAGGGGGAGGGACAAAGGGAGAGGAAGAGAGAGAATCTCAAGCAGACTCCCTGCTGAGCGTGGAGCTGGAGGTGGGGCTTGATCTCAGGACCCTGAGATCATGACCTGAGCCGAAATCAAGAGTCAGCCGCCTAACTGACGAAGCCACCCAGGTGCCCCTAGGCTTAAGTTTTTTATTTAAAGTAATTCATTTTCTATCCAATAGAGAGATCCATCCAATCTTTCATATGGTCTCTTTTAATTTTTTGGAAAGTAACATGATGTTTATCCATTAGACTGAGTGGAATAGAATCATCTACTGGATTATAGATTACTGACAATTATAGATAATTCATGGAAATTGTGGATTGTATATTGAAATTAATGTGTAATTGCAGAGAGTTAGGTCAACCGTGGAGCAAGCAGACTGTTTGACAGAAACATTTACAGATTACTGATAAATTAAGCTCAAAGGAACCCAACAGAAAAATAAGGCTATCACATTGTTGGAAGGAAAATAAAAAGTCCTAAATTCACAAATAAAGTAAAACTTTCCTGAAAAACAGTCAATTATTTTCATTGTTCAAATTAACTGCACATGAGCAACTTCCGTCCAAAGCATCCACTCTTTCCAACGTGGCTGGTATCCTCAAAGCAAGTGTTCCACAATGTGCATGTTTCTGGGACACCAGGCCGGTCTCTGAGCATTATTTGTATTTATATCAATCCTCACCAAAAGCAGGATTTACATTCACTTACCCAAAACCTGTAATGAAAGTTTCACTCACAGACACACACACACACACTTTTGAAATGTGGATCAGAGGACATAAGTGACTTGTGCAGGGTCACATCACCATCCCTGGCAAAGTCAGTGTCCAAATGTCCCGCTGATCACAGACCTGAGCTCCTCCATGTCCACTCCCGCCCACCATCCAGAATCCCCTCTGGGCATGCGGCCCATTCCAGATTCATGCTGCAATCAATAGCTAAAGGTGATGTGGGCCCCAAAGCTCTGAAATGGGATGAATTTTTTCTGCGACAAGCGCACCAGCTATAATCACTGAGCGCTCACTATGCCATCACTACGCCAGGTGCTATGCTAAGAAGTGTGTACATCTCGGCCTACTGAATCTCCACAGAAACGCAATGATGGCATTGGGCTACTGATAGCATTCCCACTTTGCAGATGGGGAAACTGAGCCCTAGAGAAGTTAAGCAACACAGTGCCACTCAACTAATAAGCAGCAAAGCTAAGAGTCAAACCCTTGCAGTCTAACTCCAAAGATGGTCCTGTTAGCCACTCTACTCTGTCGTCTTTCAAATGTGCTGAGACCACATATATAAAAGATCAATGAAACTCTTAATTCAGCCTTAATAGCAAAGAAATGCTTTTAAAATGGAGTGAATAGCAAATGCCTTTCTTCTTGGGAACACCTGTGCCTGTCCCTTGGGGTCGGTGCTAACATTGCAGGTTTGCAGTCATACCCCAGGCCTGTCTTTTGTAGCCACAGAAGGTGTGAGGTCTCCCAGCCTGGCTGTATACCCTCCTTTGGATCTTTGCTCTGTAAGGCGCTGTATTCAGTTACTTCTAATAAGCCCCTGACAGCCTGTTCCATTAAGCCAGCTTATGAGATAACAGTGTTTTGTAAGGGAACTCTTAAGTGTACAATTCCAGTCAATTCTCATTTAATCCACTTAGTTAAATAGATAGTGAACCAGAAGCTGATCCTAGCCTTTAGCCAAGCACGATCTGTGTACTTCAGTTGCCTACGTCTTGATAAGGGAGGCCCCCGGTCCCCCAGGGCACCCCTGTGTTCTTCTGAAATGGAGGATGACTCATACCCCTGCAATTTGTTTCTCTGGAGGGCTTGGCGATCTCTCGCGGAGGAGTCCAGTTACTCCTCAAAGCAACAAAATCGGGCTCTTGTGCCCATGCGTCTCCTCCCTCTGCTGTCCTCTCCCCTGTCTCCACTTATCTGAAGTCCCTTACTTTAGCAGGGAGAGAGAGAACAGTGGTTTCCGTGGCTCTGTACGCAGCAGGGACCCATATTTCCAGCCACGACAAAGCGAAAATGGAGTAAGGCTGAAGAGCTAAGGGTCCTCCCGGGATGGCTGGAACGAAGCTGCATTCCCTACTGCAGTCGGCCTCGCTCTCTTCTGTTGTTTGCTCTCTCGGGGAGCAGGCTGGAATCCTTCGGGTGCTTGGGGAACCTTTTCAAAAGAACCTATTTTTCCTAAGTTTGGTTTTACTCCTTAGGAACTAAGGAAAATAAAGCGTCTCCTATCAGGATGCTGCTGTGTCCAAGGCCTTTGTCTGGATTGGAGCTGAAGCAGCCCTCATCGGAGGCCTTCCGAAACACACACACACACACACACACACACACACACACACACACACTCTCACTTGGGGGCGTGGTTAGAACAGGATTTGAAATGTTTCCCCATTCAGCAATATTATTCTCCTCCCAGGACGAAAGGCCCCTCGCATCTGATTGGGAAGAGTGAGGGTCAAAAAATACTTGAGCCTCGTCAAGAGGCTCTTTTCTCATCTGGACACAAGTTATCCAAGGCTAGCCTCCTCATCCTTCTGTTGGCGTCCGAGTTTGGGAACATCAGGCCACTTCCTAGCTTGCGTCCTTGGCCCCCTGCCGCTCAGCAGAGCCCCAGAGCAGGGGTCTCCACTCCGTGGGCTCCAGGGGCAGTGAGAGAAAAGGTCAGCTGGGAGTGTGACTGGCCAGAAAGTACGGAGCTCTGGGAGGTCATGACCTCCCTCATCCATCCAGCAGGATGACATTGCCTTTTTTTCTCTCTCCAAACCATTGTTTCTAAACTAGGCTCTTTTCTCATGGCTCTCAATACATGTCTAGCAAATGAAAACAAAACCAAACAAAATAGAAAACCAAATAAACCTTAGCAAGTGCCGTCACATCTGAAATCTTTCAGGGAGGTTGCATATAAACCACCCTTGAGTAGGGCAGTCCTATAAGCTTGTAAGTACAACTATAATAGAACTCTTTTTTAAACACGCTGGGGACCCATAGGTGATTGTGAGTCCTTCAGAGAGAGGGATCATGAAAAATCAGTCTCTCTCACACACATAATTTACATTATATGTTATATATTCATATATATGTATATATAATTTTGTTTAAAATTAAATCATAAATGTCCCTTTATTCACTAATCTTCAAGGGAAGGTCAAGGTCTTCTCTGTGAGTATTGTCTGCTGTTCTGAATAGAGTCCTGTCTTTTAAAAAACCCATGGTATGCCACGTACAATTTCCAACTTGAGTCCATTTCACGTAGAACGAGAAGTTAAGGACATCTGTGGCACAATCTGAGAGCAGAATTCTTCTAGATTTTAACTTTTTTTCCTTCAATCTTCTATAGTCACCTTATTCACACCTAATCCAAAAGCGTTTTTAAAGTGACTCATCTTGACTGAGTCTTAAAAGCATTCCATTTGGTTTTTACCAAAATGATCTTCTTTTTGAATTCATATGTCGTCAGAATGCGGGAACATTTCATTACAGTGTGCAACTTAATAACAAGCACTACTGACATAAGCAGGCTGATGACTCTTGGGAATCACACAAGGCAGCCAGGAAGAGCAGATGTGCCCTGCACGTGGAGATCGCCCAAGAGCCACGAGGGGTCCGGGTGTTGGCATTAGTCCTCGTATTTTATAGAGGGACTGAAGAATGTCAGTCATTCTGGTGAATAGGTCCATACATCAATTATACATATATTATTTGTATTCATTATATTTATATTACAGCACCTATAAATCAAAAAAGTATATCTATAAAATTATTTCTGAGGTTCCATGTTTATACACAGGCACTGTATCTGTGTCATCAGTCTAATGCTTGATCACCTCATGGGACTTTTTAGTTCTTCGCTATAAAGTCATAAGCTGGGTTGTCGACTCTAGCACCTACAGGGCTGATTGCCTCTTTCATTATAGAGTCCTGGATCCATACCACATGGCAGGGCCTTCTCAGCCGGTGTGGAGCTAATGGCGTAACTATGCTGGGAAGAGTGTGTTGGGGAGGCTGGCCTAACAGAGAAATTTGGAGTCAGAAATATCCAGGTGAGGCCACAGAGGGCCCAGAATAGGGCCCATGGAGGTTGACTACTTTCTGGAATCCTTCTGTAAGCCTCCCCTCAGCCTCCCAGCCCCACGCTGATCGCATGGCCTCTCTGTTTCCTGAATCCTGCTCAAGGGCCTGGAATCTCCTAGCCTGTAGCCTAAGGTATGGTTCACATGGCACAGGAGGAAACGAGAGGAGGCTGGCAATCAGCTTCTGTGGGGGCAGGGGCTCTGCCTGGTCTACCGCCGAGCTCTAGCAAAGCATCTGGCTCAGAGAAGGCCCCACTACGTATTTCCTAAGTGAATGGGGGAAATAGAGAGGTGATAGGAAAAAAGAGAGTTGAATCAGGCCAAACGTGCTGTAAAGCAACAGCACTGATTCTTGAGGAGCTAATAAATGAGCTCTAGAGGAAATTTCAAATAAAGAGCTCCCTGATGGTCTTGAGCAAATGCAGGCTACACGCGTAAGTGGCTCAAGTCCCGAAAAGGCTACCTCAGAAGAGCCACCTCAATTGGCCACATAAATTCTGGACGTTGAACAAGCAAGACTAAACTCTACATGGTTTAGAGATACACCCAGAGGAGAGAAAACTGTTTTAAGAAGACCAAGAATGATAAATACAAACCTCAGAGAAGTGGTGACCTCGGGGGTGGGGGGTTTGGGGTAGGTGAGTAAGCAGGGGGGTGGGGTAGGTGAGTAAGCAGGGGGGTGCTTACTGGGTGTTATTATATAATTATGCTTTATACCATCTATCATACAATCTTTTAAATGGATCCACTATCATCTTAAAAACTCTACCAAACAAAAACCAGTCGCACCACTTTTTCAGCCTCCGGCAAATTGGGTTTTTTAAAAACCGTTGACAAAAGGAAGAAGTGACAGCTGCGATCTTTGATCCTCAGGCAGGTTTAGGATGTGTCGTGGACCGGGAAAGACTTGTACAGTCACGAGAGGATGTGACTGCCCAGGATTCTGGTCTGAGCGCTGAGGCTCTCTCGTGAGAAAGCATGTGGTGGGGAAGCCTGCAGGGAGAAGAACTGTCCCGGAATATGCTTTGGAACTTGCATTTTTAATGGCAGGTGCAAGGTCAAGTTGTCAGTGAGGCCCAGAGAGCAGGATGCAGGCCGTGGGACACGGAGCCCTTGACGCTGATCATAAAGACTGCTGCAGGGAGGGCCAAGGAGGCAGCGAAACAGACAATCCTGGCTCACCGCTGAAACGAGGAACCGGCTCCGGCTATTTCGAAACATTCCCTCTAGGATGCCTCTGAAAACGCCAAGGCAGCTCTTCTGACTGCCTCCCCACTATAATCATAGTTTCTTGATCTTAAGATTATGTGATTCCGTAAGGGAGGCACGAAGGACTTTGTAAAAACTGTGGTGGTACCGCATCATATTAAATAATACAATTTCATATGCTGGGAATATGGGATCCTATTAAATCGAGCCAAATCACCTTGGACAAAGAGATCCTGAAGCTCTGCATTCAGAGTAACGGAAATACCCAATGTTGTGAGCTATTTCTCTAACAAGGCAGGCATCAAGTTTTTGATGGGTTATATTATCTCCTCTGATCGCTTATCACCGCAGGAAAATCAGATCTCTCTATCATTTCGACTTTGGGCTCCTTTTCCAGGAATGAAACCTTGCCATAAGCTTAGTTTATTTCTCTTTGCATTGGGAAAAGACTGCCATAATTTTATTTTAGCAAGGAAGTTCATAGTTTCGGAACCAATGGGCGAATCTGACATTTCAGAAAGAAAGGGAAAGAGAAGCCCAGAGGCTCCTTCCATGGATGGTCTCTCTGAGACCTGCTAGAGGCTGAGCCCATCTGTCCTCCAAGAAGCGTGCCTGATGTGCCACCCCCTGTGGCCAGCCCTGTCCCTTGTTACCCTCCACACTCTGTCCCTCCCTCTGCTGCAGTGCAGAGATGTGTGTATGTGTCAGGGGGAGGGGCTGCTCCTCTACCTGATGCGGAGGCAGCTGATCACCCGGAAGGCTTCCTGGAGGTGCAGGCCAAGAAGGAAGCGCAGACAGACCATGCTGCGGGGCACTATTTCTGCTCCTTTCTGAATCTTAGCCCAGGTCCAGTCTTGTTGCCGGTTTTAAGAACAGTACCAGAGGTGCGCTGCCCATGAAGGATTTGTAAGAGATAAGGTTGTACTTTATTTTGGGAATGCTAGTAACACTGAGAGTGTGGGAACAACGTGGTGTCATTTCTGACTGTAACGTGTCACTGGGAAATGCTCTCTTATCCAAGTTACGATGAATAAATCACTCAGGGTTTGGCTTGCCTGCTAATTACACAAACCTGTGCTACGGCTAATTGTCCATTTGTAGGAAAGGATGAAATAAAAAGTCAAAATCATGGCACATTTCAAAGCTTTTCAAATTACTGTCTGACCCTCCTTGCCTCTTGTTCTCATCGTCATTCAGAGGAGTTTTTAAAACACCTAAGTCTTTCCATTATATTTCCTGAGCTCTAGCCTTGCTGAGCTTGTTATCATGAGATTTATAAGTATGGAGGAACAGTGGTGTTCTTTTAATTTATATTTTAAGGGAAGGCTAGGTGGTTAATAATATGGGATCATTTTCTGATCTATTTGAGAAAAAGGGAAGAATAAAAGGGAAGCTTACTGGCCTAAAGTTTCTTTCATCCTTTTTGTTTCTTAAAAGAATAGCAGAGCAAATGGAGTTTATTTTTCTCCCAGTAGCAGACAGATCAAATGAGCCCCCATCTCTCCCCTCCCCCAACACACAAAATCCCTCTCTCCCTCAGGCTCAGCTTCCCCTGCACCTGCTGTGGTAAATCTCCATTGAACTGAGCCAGCATCCCCATGCCTGAAATTTAAGCTCCCTCTAGATGAGGCCTCTGATCTATCACTTCTCTGTACTTTCTTTTGGAGGCGGTGTGGATTAGAGTGTGGGTTAGCCATGCCTGATTCCGAGATGGGACAAAGTCCAGGGAGGGCCGCCAGTAGGCCCGTGGCATGGGGGAGAGGGGGGAGAGGACCCTATTTCCCTCATCTCTCTTGGAGGCAAGGAAAAACCTTGAGGGTGGACCCCAAAAACACATGCAGAGAACTCAGGCAAGCTGACAGGCAGATGCCCACCTCCTGAAACCCAGGGTTCAGGTCACACTGAAGTTTGAGGGAGCTTGGAAGGAGCAGCAGAGAAGGCGGCCTGCTCTCCTCCCTGCCTCCTTGACCCTGAGGATGGGGCCAGGCTTCCTGCACGGTGGAGTGGGCACTGTCTGCAGCCTTCTGGGGGCTTTGTACCTGGTCCCAAGCACGGTCTCTCTCCGCCATCCCCTCCAGCCCCTGGGGGAGACAGCTCAGCTGGATCGCAAGACTCCAGGGCAGCAAAAATGAATGATCACCAAGTCTTAGGGTTTCTGGGCTTTCACTTGCTTCTGGGCAGGGGCATTCTTGAGTCCACAGCTGTGTTCACAGTGACTCTATGTCAAGCATGTGTCATGGAGGGTGAGTGAGGGGGGCCTGGGCTCAGAGTAGGTGCTCTTTCCCCCTGAAGGATGCGGATGCGGAGGGATTGAAGAGCTAGTGAGCTCTGGACAGCTCTGTGATCTGAAGGCCGAGTGTGCCAGCTTCCCTAGCCTTGAAACGGCAGGGGAGTTGGGAGTTAGTTTAGAAATTAAAAACTCCAAAATGGTTCGAGTTTCTTTGGGCTTCCACTGGGGAAACACAAAGCAACCAACCCAGACTGTCCAGGTTGGTAACGTTTGACTGCTCTCTTCCACACCACCACGTAACTGCCTTCATTTCTACACTAATTCTTGCCTCTCTCCAGGTTAAAAAACAAACAACACAAAACCGTGTGGATAGCGCAGAAGCAGGCTTAATGAACAGGCACGTCGTCACAAAGGTTTCATTGTGAGCTCATAAAATGGAGACGGTTTTCAGAACTCAACGGGCTTGGCGCCTCACGTGCAGCCAGGTACCCGGGAGGTGGTCAGTAAATGCAACATGTGGCTCGATCCAAAATGTGTACGTCTTTGGAAGAGAACAACAAAACCTAAACAAAGCCAAAACTCTATGGAGAATTGTTGGCTGTGGCATTTCCAGAGGCAAGCTAGGGCAGTCCAGGCTGTTGGCCGTACAAAGCCTTGGGGCCTGATCTCAGGAGGCAGCGAGAGCTCCTTGAAATGGCCGCTGCAGGGCCTTCTGCAAAGGCGGGCACAGTCATACCCGCACGGAGCTCTCCCTGGGCGCTCTGCGGGCCACGTGTGTTGTCTCAGTCCACCTCGCAGAATTTATGTTAAGAGAGGGCTGAAGAGACGTACGTGGATATAAGTTCCCAGGGTGGTCACAGTTACATTGCTCATAGTAGTGAAAAATTGAAACTAAACATCTATCAGTCTGAGGATAAAAACTAATGTGTTTGATCGGTTATTTACTGATAAAGGAAGATGCCCATAGCAGATTACTAAGTGAGAAGAGTAGGTTTCGGAACAGTAGGTATAGTACATATGCTATATAATATATGTACTGCCATAGGGGTGCCTGGGTGGCGCAGTCGGTTAAGCGTCCGACTCTTGGTTTTGGCTCAGATCGTGATCTCAGGGTCGTGAGATCGAGCCTCGTGTCGGGCTCCACACTCAGGGTGGAGTCTGCTTGAGATTCTCTCTCCCTCTCCCTCTGCCCCTCCTGCTTGTTCTCTCTCTCTAAAATAAATAAATAAATCTTTAATATGTATATATATCTTTATATATTTATATATAATAAATCTTCAATATATATAAAATAAATAAATCTTTAATATATACACACACTATCATATACCTAGATATGTCTCTCTCTATATATACACACATGCATACATGTATGCACACAAATAGATAAACACATGCATATTTATATAACATATATCCACACAGACATACATATATACATGCAAGTATATGACATATAGCCACCCATGCATACATATAGCYACCCACGTATACATATATACATAGGTATACACATATATACACACACATACACATACACACAAGTATACATGCACATGTACATATATACGTACACACACGTATATATACACATCCACACATGCATACATATACATACATGCACACAAACACAAGTGTATATCATATATGCACATGTATATATACACATGTATACACACACGCATCTGTGTATTTGTGTATACTGGTCCAGAATAATATGTTACAGTCATTAGTCCTCTAGGTTATCATTGTCCAATAAAACTTTCTGCAAGGATGGAACTGTTCTACATCCGTGTCGTTCCATAAGGTGGCCACTAGCTACGTGTGGCTATGGAGCACTTGAAATGTGGCTGGTCTGGCTGGGGTATCTTAACGTTTAAGTTGTATTTACTTTTAATTAATTTAATTGCTACCTGTGGTGAGCGGCTACCGTACAGGACAGCACAGCTCTGGAATGTAAGCCCAACAAGGACAAAGATCTTTGTTTTAATTATGGAGTATGGGAACCTCCTAAAATACTGTTTGTGCTGCCATGTGGTAGACGCTCAGTAAACAGCTGTTGAATGAGACAATTTCCTGTTAGGAGTTGTTACCTATAGGAGACTTTGACTTCCTACTTTATGTACTTCTGTATCATTTTGATTTTTCAAAGAAGCATATAATTTAAGTTTCACATGAGCAAAACAATAAAGATATTCCAATTCTGAAGAGCACCACACAGTTTCATCCTTTTCTTTTTCTTGGCTGCCCAGAGTACCGCTCCCTTTGGCCGGTGAGGAGGAAGGCTGGCCCCTGGGCAGTGGTGTAATTTATTCCTGGCTACCTGAACTGACCTCCTCCGAAAGAACATTCCTGGGCGCCATAGCTCTGCCTGCCTAACCTCGTCCCCTTGTCCCTGATTCCTGGCAGAAATCGTATGCTCAATTTCATTTTTCACCCTTCAGTGCAGTCTTCAGGGTTTCCCTATCTCTGATGAGGTCAAGAGCAGGGTCTATATTTCTAGTGGGGAAGGAAACCTGACAGACAAGACGGTCTCCGCCATTAAATGTGGGCTCTGGCACATTCTTCTTTGTTATTTACAGGCTCAGCCATAGCCTGATTTAGACTACCTTTCTGTCAATGGATGTCTTAGCAAAAGACCCTAAGACATCTCTTTTCTTCCCTTGGGCACAGTCAGGTCTGTCTGCCTTTCTGGGTCCTGCCAAGACCCACTCAGTTCTCTCCACAAGCCATGGTGAATGCCGCTCCCTGGCTTCCCATGTCAGGCTGGCCCCTCCAGCCCGTGCCCTGTGGGTTCTTCTGCAAAGTCTGACTCCACAGAGTGACTCCAGACCACTCTGCTCCTCTCCTCCTTCCGCTCACAGACACTGGGTCTGCTGGATCCATGCTTCTTGAGTGTCAGCCGATCCTTGATCACCTTTACTCTCCCGCTGCTACGTGCTGCCCGTTCTGTTATTCACTGTCTTTTCTTGTGAGTTCACTTTATATTATTCTTTTTTAAAAGATGTATTCATCTATTTTAGACAGGGAGTGTGAGTGTGAGCAGGGGAGAGGCAGAGGCAGAGGGAGAGAGAAAATCCTCAAGCAGACTCCCTGCTGAGCACGGAGCCCCGACGAGGGGCTCAATCCCAGGACCCCAACATCATGACCTGAGCCGAAATCAAGAGTCGGGCGCTTAACTTACTGAACCACCCAGGCACCCCACTTGTGAGTTAACTTTAAATCAACTTATTTGTTTATTAGGTCTATGTAAACTGATCTGATGTGCGAATATTTACTTATTTTAACATGCATCGGAAAATACTTAACTATGAAAAAAAATGTTCATCTGCATCCCTCTGAATTCCCCCAGTGGTGATGAGGCGGCTCCCAGGTGCTGGGGACTGTGCTGACGACAGAGTAGGTGTTGTCATGTTCACTGTTCAGATGACAGAACGGAAGCTGTGATGGCTTGAGGAGGGCTTGTTTAGTGAACAACCAACACAACGGGGCTGGGAAATAACCTCATGGACTCAGAAGTCCACGGAGGCAGCTGCCTCCCTTGCAGTCTGGTTCTGCTTTCCCAAGTCATCTTCATGACCACCTGGCCCCCGAAATGTGCCTTTATTCAAACCTGCTTTGCTCCAGACTAGCCTCATCAGGGCCGTCACCTTGTTATATAACTGTGATCAGGCCCCACTTTTCTGTGGGGTTCCAGCTACTCTGGCCCTCTCATGACCTGGCAGACCTCAAGCTTGGGGTCCATGCACATTCTCTTACCTCCACCTGCTCTTGTCTTTACCCTATATTAGGTCTCAGCTTTAAATAGCATCTCCTCAAGGAAGGCTTTTCTGATCTCCCCATCTATATTAGGTTTACTTTTGGTCTCTCTTAAAGCACTTTATCAACATTTATAAATACACATAAATTTATTCCCTTTTTGTTGTTTTTTTCTCCCTTTTTCCCTCCCTTCCTTTTCCCTTCCCTCCCGTTCCCTTCCTTTTCCTCTCTTCCTTCCTTCTAGTCAATCAATATTTATTGAGTGCTGACTACTTGCTAGGTACTTGAGACTCAGTGTCTGTTCTCACAGAGCCTACATTTCAGTGGGGGAGACAGAAGATACATAAGTAAATATGCAAGTAAACAAATCATAACATGTCATTAGAGATAAGTGCTCAGAAAGAAAATGGAGTTAGGAGCTATTTTAGACATGGGCAAGAAGGGCTTCTTGGAGGAGGAGGCATTTTAGCAGAAACCTTTCTGAAGTGAGTGGGCCAGCACTGCAGGGACCTGGGGAAGAGCATTCTAGGCATAGAAGCAGCAAGTGCAAAAGGCAGAAATGTGCTTGGGGGTGGGGGCGTTCCAGGAGAAGGAGAAGACTGAGTGGCTGGGGTAGAATAGCAAGAGGAGACGGGAAGCAGAGGAAGTCAAGAAAGGAAAGGTTGGAGAGGCAGGCAGAGTCTGATCATGTGTGGCCTTCTCTGGAGTCATGGCGGAAGGGGGAAGAGGAGAGAGCTCAGGCACAGATGAAGATTAGAAAGGAACATATTTACAAGCCTGGATACCTTTCTTGTGCTGGTGAGTGGATCTGGGTGGAATGGGTGGGCCTGGGGAGTAGCAGGTCATCTGGAAGGGCTGCTGGCTGGGGGTCAAGAGCACACAAGCTTTGAATTGCACATGGCCAAACATTTTCAGTGTCCCTCCCAGTCCTTCCTGACACTAAGGACCCATGAACGTCAGTGGGGCAGAGAGCTACGTAAAATAACATCCCAACCATCCAAACTGCCATGGGAGGAAGCTGGCACGTTAGCGCAACCTCATCGGCACCAGCCTCTGCCCACGTCACCAGTTGAGGGTGTGAAGAGAAGCCCCAAAACTCAAGATTGGCTTTGCTGCCGCAATGCATTTGAGGGAGTTGCAAGGGAAGGGAAAATTCAAACCCTCAGTCAGTGAGGTCAGGGCCTGTTTCTGACTGAAAGTTCAAGGTTGGTCAGGATAGTTTTAAGAGAAGGGAGTTCTCTTATTATCCAAGAAAGGAATCAAGGATTAGGCCTGGCTTTTCAATTTCATGAGGGTAGAGCCCATTCACTGATTCACTCAGTAAATACTGAGTGCCTGATATGTGACTGTTCCAAGCATGGGATACAACAGCAAACAAAACATAGTAAGTTCTGGCTTCCTCAAACTTCCTTTGCATTTCTCCACTGTGCCTAAAAATGATGATAATAGTTAACATTTATCAAGTACTTGCTATGTGGTATCAAATGCTATTCTAACTATTACATGTATTAATTGATTTAATCCTCACAATTATCCTATGAGGTATGTGCTATCATCATCCTCATTTCACAGATGAGAAAAATGAGGCACAGAGAGTTGAGTCACTTGCCCAAGGCCACAGGTCAATGGCAGGACCCTAATTTGAACCCACACAGTTTGGACCCAGAGCCCAGACTCTTTATTTTTCTTATTTTTTATTTATTTATTTATTTATTTATTTATTTATTTATTTATTTATAAATATTTTATTTATTTATTTGACAGAGAGATAGCGAGAGCAGGAACACAAGCAGGGGGAGTGGGAGAGGGAGAAGCAGGCTTCCTGCCGAGCAGGGAGCCCGATGTGGGACTCGATCCCAGCACCCTGGGATCATGACCTGGGCCGAAGGCAGATGCTTAACGACTGAGCCACCCAGGCGCCCCGAGCCCAGACTCTTTAATGTGGCATTCTTACTATAGCAAGGAATCAATAAACAACTGAGTGATTGTGATAAAAAGTATGGTATAAACATAGTAAAATAGCCCAAAGTTAAGTAAATAACTAGGAGAAAACTCAGTTTAAATTACAACAAGCTTAGACTCCAGGTTATTTGGAAAGAAATGTACTTTT
This sequence comes from Phoca vitulina, assembly GCF_004348235.1. Taxonomy (NCBI): domain Eukaryota; kingdom Metazoa; phylum Chordata; class Mammalia; order Carnivora; family Phocidae; genus Phoca; species Phoca vitulina. The sequence goes on from NW_022589706.1 coordinate 36,603,861, forward strand.
ATTACCTACAAGTGCATAGTGACACCAGGGCTAACTGGTAATCTACTAACAAGCAGAGAGCTCGCTCCCTCTGTGATGAATATTTAAGACTGGATTGCAACTCAGTGCCCCTCCTCATAATGAACACTTAATATCCTGAAAATAGTGTCTCCTCTCAAGAAGGCCTCACCATCGCCATGACAATCTTATTGATTTTACTCATTTGCTCAAAAGTTCTTACTCTCCAACTAGGTCAAAGTAACTTAAGATTTCATTGTCCTTTGAAGTCAGCTCATCTTAGATATTTTCGGGGTCGTCACGGGTGTTCAACAACATACCAGTTCTCCTCTGTCTGGCACGTGGTGAGATTACGTGCTTTCCTAAGAGAGATGGGAGCATGGACTTCACTTTGGGTAGGAGAATGTGAGTGGCAGAAACATCTGCGCCTTCCACAAAGAAGTCTTCAAAAGCCAGTATGTAATTTACCACTTCCCCTTCCTCAGCGATCTGGGAAGAGGTCTTTGGCTGTTGGGCAGAGCCCCCACAGACCTGAAGTGCACACAAAGTCCAGAGAAGAATCTAACCATTGTCGTTTGAAGCCACAGAGATTTCTGGGGTGGTTTGCTTTTAGCTCAACCTGGTTCAAATACCAACCCTCCCAATTTTGGGTGAAAAAGAGGAAAATGAATAAAGTCTCCATATAGCCAATTAGAATGGAAATGAAATCAAACACTCACCGTTACTATAGTTTAGATATTTACATGTTACCACGACAATCCTCTTGGCATCACTGAGAAGGAGGCATTGCCTTCATTTTGCAGGCATGGAAATTGAGGATCAGAGAGGGAAGGGACTTAGCCAAGGTTATATGGCTAGACAGTGACAGAGGTGTTTCAAATTCAAGTCTGTCTGAATGGTGTGATTATGTTATGCTGTCTATAAAAAGCATACATAACTATATCACTCTCAGAATGGCTAAAATAAAAAACACAAGAAATGACCTGTTGGAGAGGATGTGGAGAAAAAGGAACCCCTGTGCACTGTTGGTGGGAAGGCAAATTAGCGCAGCTACTGTGGGAAACAGTATGGGAGTTCCTCAAAAAATTAAAAATAGAATTACCATATGATACAGTAATTTCACTACTCAGTCTTTACCCCAAAAAGACAAAATGCTAATTTAAAAAGACATATATGCCCCTACATTTACTGTAGCACTATTTACAATAGCCAAGATATGGAAGCAGCCCAATTGTCCACCCATAGATGAATGCATAAAGAAGAGGCGATACACACACACACACACACACACACACACACACACACACACACTGGAATCTTACTCAGACATAAAAAAGAATGAAATCTTGCCATTTGCAACATGGATGGACCCAGAGAGTATAATGCCAAGTAAAATAATTTAGTCAGAGCAAGACAAATACTGTATGATTTTACTCATATGTGGAATTTAAGAAACAAATGAACAAACAAAGAAAAAAGAGACAAGCAAAAAGCCAGACTCTTAAATATAGAGAACAAACTGGTGGTTGCCATGGGTGGGGGGATGGGAAATAGACAAGAGGGATTAAGAGTACATTTACCTTTTCTTTTTTTTTAGAGAGGCGGGGAGGGGCAGAGTGAAAGTTAGAGAGAGGGAATCTGAAGCAGGCTCCACACCCAGTGTGGAGCCTGACGTGCGGGGCTTGATCTCAGAACCCTGAGGTCATGACCTGAGCTGAAATCAAGAGTCAGGACACTCAACTGACTGAGCCACCCAGGTGCCCCAAGAGATCACTTATCTTGATGAGCACTGAGCAATGTATAGAATGGCTGAATCATTATATTGTACACCTGAAACTAACATGACACTGTATGTTAATTACACTTCAATTAAAAAAAATAAAAGCCACGCACAGGACGCTCTGTGGGAAAGGCATTCAGTTGCTCACCAGACATGCACAGCATGTGTATGCACTATGTGCCAGGCACTCGAGCAGGATCCTAACATGAATAAGCTATGGCCTCTGCCCTTGAGCAGCTGACAGTGTAGTGTAGGCCACAGGTGGCTCAAGTGGCAGTTTCAATCTGTGTAACAAGAGCCATTTGGCTAGGGTGAAGATGGGTGGGGTTTGGGGGTACACTTGAAGCCATGGAAGGAAAAAAAAACTGGGGGAGGAGAACAGCAGAGAAGGGAAAGCACATGAGGAATAATGGCCAAATAGAGCAGTGTCACCAACGTAGTTCTAGTCCTGCTCAGACTGGCACACATTTGGTAAGACCTGCCGTGTGCCTCATGCTGGCACGCGCAGCCGTGGCCGATGACATCGGCGCATCCTGGAAAGCCGAGGGGCAGCTCTGCCTTGCTGGTAACCGCAGCCCCACCCAGCTGGCTCAGGAATTCAAACCCAAACGGGCAACACACATTCCCAGGGGGCGGCTGGCAGCCCAGCTCAGGAGGACTGAGGGCAGTTTGCTCCTCCTGTGACACGTGGTCATAGTCACCAGACCTGGTACCATGCCTGACAGTCAACAGTCGCCCCGTCAATGTTGATCGGGCACCTGGCAGAATGAACAGAGGCAGGGGAGGTGAAGAGGCCTTTAAGGAAACTGAGAGGCCACTGAGCACCAACAGGTCTCAGGTACTTGACCACCAGTAACAGACCTCAGATCGGCTCAGGCTCCTCCTGACCATCTCAGTAATGCAGGTCTGAAATCGGAGCTTCAGAAGGCGCTCTCTCCCATTTGGAAATGAAGACATCAGTGGCTCTCCTGGGTGAATATGTGTCAGGGTGGAGACTGCGAGGCCACAGTCCAGGCCCATGGGACCTAGGGAGAGAAATAAACCCTCCTGTGGAACTTAACGGTATGGTCTCTGTCTTTGGGCCATTTAAAAATCCAACTATAGGGCACCTGGGTGGCTCAGTCGTTAAGCGTCTGCCTTCAGCTCAGGTCATGATCCCAGGGTCCTGGGATCGAGCCCCACATTGGGCTCCCTGCTCGGTGGGGAGCCTGCTTCTCCCTCTCCCACTCCCCCTGCTTGTGCTCTCTCTCTCTCTCTCTCTCGCTATCAGATAAATAAAATCTTTAAAAAAAAAATCCAACTATAGAAGGGTTAATGCATTGAATAGGAGACTAAAGAGAATCTGGGAAGGCTCTTACAATGTGGAGATTCTAGCTGCCATTAGAAGGAGGCATGTAGCTGAAAGAAGAGGAAACATGATGCTGTGCTCCTAGAGTTTAAATTTCAGAAGAGCACCTTAGTGGCCCCCAGCCTCATGATCTCTGAGGGCTCAGACAGGGGGCAGTCTGTCCTGAGGCAATGGGCAAGAGGCTTCTTGTAGGATGGAAGACTAAGGAGAAGAAAACATGAACTGATAGAAAATTCAGGAGGAAAGGGCATTTTACATGGTAGAAAGAATACACAGGTAAGGATGAGCACGTTAGAGTGGAGCTTCAGGCATCCTCTTGCTCTGTTAGAAATGTCCTTCTGGATCCTGCACCTAGTTAACTCATTTTTCCTTGATGTCCCAGCTTGGATGTCACCTTGCCCATGCAATCTCCCTTGATTCCCCCCAGGCCCTGGACTGCAGTTTTATAGCCCGGGTGCTGAGACCCTCTCTCCAAGCCCAGAAAGGACATTGCTACACCCTGGCTTTTTTTCCCTGCAGAAGTGGGAAGTAGCCTCACACCCCTTCTTAGCACAGTTCCAGAAAGCCACTTGCCGGTGACCAAAATTAAACATATTTATCGAGTACTTATGTACTGGCACAGTTTCTAGGAGATACACCTATGAACAAGCACAACACTCCTGCTTCATGGAGTGTTCTTACAGTCTGGTTAAGGAGACAGACAATAAACAAATAGACCCATAACGAATGTTAGAATAGAATAGGTGCTATGAATACAACAAAGCAGTGCACGGCAGACAGGGTGGATTGCTTTTCTGTCCCCTCCTCCAGCTTCCTTTGCTGGGTTTTTCTGTAGAGTAGAAAACTGGAAAACTAAAGGTTCCACTTCTCAGGCTTCTTTCCCAGTAGCTTAGACATTCTCCCACGGTAGCTCAAAGCTCCCCGAAATGCTGTATCGGAACGTTATCCCATTGTGCTGAACCCAACTGTTCCCATCATTGCACATGGAGCTTCTGGAAGTCAGGCACTCAAAGTGGTTTATTTATCTGACACACAGAAGGCGCACACCAAATGCCTGTTGAGTAAATGGCTCCATCTGAGACAGACTGCCTGGCTTACCCTGAAGACCCACCCTAGTAGGGATGAGGGAAATTCAGAAAGTTACGTCCAGAGAACAAGTTACCCACTGGAGGGTGAATGCTAGGAGGCCGTGTTAGCACTACAGATTAAAGAGAAGCTACTGGGGCGCCTGGGTGGCTCATTCGTTAAACGTCTGCCTTCGGCTCAGGTCATGATCCCAGGGTCCTGGGATCAAGCCCCGCATGGGGCTCCCTGCTCGGCGGGGAGTCTGCTTCTCCCTCTCCCACTCCCCCTACTTGTGTTCCCTCTTTGCTGTGTTTCTCTCTGTCAAATAAATAAATAAAATCTTTAAAAAAAAAATAAAGAGAAGCTACTGTGGGTTCCTTAGGAGGGCAGGGGGAGAGTTTGATGAAAATAGTATGTGACAGGAAGTATTTTCTAGTGTGTCTGTGTGGAAGGACTAGAGTGCACAGAAAGTGAAGGTGAAGGGTTAAAATACTGATTCTAGATGGTAGAAAGTGGTAGCCTAAGAAAAAGGAAAGCAAAGAGCAGAGGTTGCAGAAGATTTGCAAGAAGACAGGCTTCTTTTTTTTTTTTTTTTTAAAGATTTTATTTTTTATTTGACAGAGTGAGCACAGAGAGAAAGGGAACACAAGCAGGGGGAGTGGGAGAAGGAGAAGCAGGCTTCCCGCGGAGCAGGGAGCCTGATGAGGGGCTCCATCCCAGGACCCTGGGATCATGACCTGAGCCGAAGGCAGACACTTAACAACTGAGCCACCCAGGCGCCCCAGAAGACTGGCTTCTGAGCCATCTCCCTCGGGAGGCAGGAGGGAGCCAGGCCGCGGAGCCAGGTGGAGAGGGTGGCGAGTGCGTGCCAGTTTTCTGATTGCAGTGCTGACACCATCTGAGAGTTGCTGGGAGCTGACGCGGAGAGAGAGAGGGCCCTCTCGGCTAGCTAGCGGGCTGAATTAGGAGATGTGGGCTCGTGCGGCTGGTGGGAGTGTGCGCTCCAGAGCCAGGGAGGCTGCTGTGATTCCTTCACTAGCAGTGTGGGCCTGGCCAGATTACCCAGCTTCTCTGGGCTTCATCAATCAAACGTGGGCGATCATAACGCCTCCTTCAGAGGGTTGCTGAGGGGAGCGAATGAGCGAATATATTGAAGGTCCTGAAACAGTGCTTGAAGCCGAAAGGCGGCTGGCTATTGGTGATGCCTTCAGGCGGTCCTCAGTGAGCGATGCCTCAAGGGGAGCAGTATAGAAGGGAGAGGGCTGAGGTGCAGGGAGAAAGCATTTCACTCTGTTCAGTCCTGCTCAAAACAAGTGGGCCCATGCTTTGGCCTTGGAAACACTGCAGCTCTCCTGAGCATTTTGACATGAGAATATTCCTCATCAGAATGAGATGTGCCTATATAACATAGCTTATGGACAGCTGAAGATACGACCTATATAAATCTACCATGGGAGGGAAAAGCCAAAAAAGAAAAGCATGAAGCAGAGGGGAATTTGGCATTATTTGAATTTGATAGTACCCTGCTGCTACTAAAGAAAATCTCCTAAAAGAGTAAAAAATAATTAAAACAAACAAAGGTGTGGGAGTAGCTCAATGATTTAAGATGGTGCGCCTAACACGAGAAGGCAAGCTGCCACCCCAGCCTCTCTGGCAGTGATCTGGAGCGTGCCTGATGGAATGTGCTGAATTCTAACCATCTGATACGAAAGAAACCATGCTAGTCACTCACAGTTTTCTTTTTTTAAAAATCCCTATTGAAGATAGGCTTTGGGTTTATTCACTAGCCCAAACCTAGCGTGATAGGGCTGGGCTGAAGAGGCACCTGGGCTCACAATGCAATGGCTCTGTATGACCCATCTCAGCTTCCTTGATCTTGCCAACCCTTCCTTGTGCCTAAAATGAACCACAAGGGAGGGGTGAATTCAGACACATGGTACACCTTTATTTTTAGCCTACCGAGGACATTCTATTTAGTAAACAATATAATGAAAGGAGAGCTTAAACATAAAAGCTCCAGGATGTCAAAATGTCAGCGGTGCAGACAATTTTTCAGCAGATAAACCCCAGAAACTGACAAAGATAATGGGCACTAAAAATATTCTGAAAGCACATTGTTGAGGGACAGACAACACTTGCCATTTTGAACACACTCTGTCTCTTTTAGTTGTATCTGGATTAATATAATTAAGCATAAGACCTCTCAATACTTATTTTATGTTAATGGAGACCAAGACTGAGAATTCTTTTATTTCTTTATTCATACAAATGATATATTACTATTTATCTCATTTTAAAAAGATTTCTATGCTGCAACAGTGTTACAGAACTCAACACCCAGAAGGCCAGTGAGGGAGGGCATTGAAAATGATCCTGCTTTATAAAAACCATGTCTTAAAAATGCTAATAAGCTCCCTCTCATGCCACATAGATCTGGAATTTAAGAGTAGAACCTTGACAAATAGGGTGAAACGCTGAAGGAAGAGACCATAAAGCAAAAAGAATAACATCAACCTGCATTCTTCCTATCTTTCAGAATCCATGACAGAGAACCCCGTAACCCTGGAAAGAAATAGATGCTATGACTCTTTGGTAAAAGAAAGTCTAATTGCCTATATCTGTTGTTCTAATGACACATTTCTCATCTAAATTTGCTCTCAGTGACATAATTTGCTGGCTTCACTTCTCATGTGTCGCAACTGACATCATAGAAGAACTATTTCCGCTCCTTCGAGATACATTTTAGTTGATCAGCTGGGTGCTGTCACCTAGTGCTTGATCAGATGCATCCCTCTGAGCAGAGCTATAGGCAGGTGAGGGAACCTCCAGGTCCACGGGTGGACAGGGAAAGATGTCCTCCTGCTAATGTCCCTCTCTGAAGTTACTCCAGGTCTTCCAGTGACCCAAAGGTCATCAAACCTTGTGTCTGCCTGAGCCGTAGATATTGTTGACTCCCTCCTCCCTCCTGAATCCCATTCCCTCAAGGCTCCACTTATTCCCAGCAACTGGCTAATCTCAGAGAAGAATCATAGAGCTTTAGAGCTGAAAGGGACCCTGGACGCCATCCAGTGCTCCCACATTACAAACCAACTCCTTTCTGTTTTCCACAGGGTCAGTGCTAAAGGGACCTGTTTTCCTGAAGAAATTTCCAGGCATCAATGTACATCAGCAGAAAGGATATTTTCTAGAGGCCACTGTTTCCTCCCCTTTCATGATGGAATGGTCACCCCTTATTCCAAGCATCTAGCACGAAGCTGGTTTCCATAGTAGGTACCTATTCTGTCTTCAAATTGTGCTCTGGAAGCAGTACTGACTTCAGGCTCTAACAAGCATATTTGCAGTGAAGCTAAACATGAGCATATGGGCAGACAAAAAATTCCTCTGTGTGTGTATGTAAATTTATTAATATGACAATACTTACAAAGCATTAAATACTAAATCTCATTAAGTCAAAATACAATGTAGTTTTTTCCTTCACCATGAATCCCAAATATTTCAAAGCTTGATAATATCAAGCATTGATGGTAATGGGCAGGGTTGATGGAAATGAAGATTAGTAAAGTCATTTTGGAGGACGATACAGTGGCACCTACGAAAATTACAAATATGCAGGCCCTTTGGCCCACTGACTCTACTTTTAGGAATCTATTCTAGAAATAATCTTATTTAGGTACAAAGAAGCAGGTAGAAGGGTGGTCATTATGCATGAGACTATAACTGAGAATAATTAGAAACAATAATTTAATATACACATCTGTGGATTATGAGTAAATTAATAACATGGAATATTATACAGCCATTAAAAATAGAATGAGGCAGAGGGCGCCTGGGTGGCTCAGTTGGTTGAGCGACTGCCTTCGGCTCAGGTCATGATCCCGGAGTCCTGGGATCGAGTCCCGCATCGGGCTCCCTGCTCAGCGGGGAGTCTGCTTCTCCCTCTGACCCTTCCCCCCCTCATGCTCTCTCTCTCTCTCTCAAATAAATAAATAAAACCTTAAAAAAAAAAAATAGAATGAGGCAGATGTATATGTGGTGACCTGGAAAGAACTCTAAGACATATTAAGTGGAAAGAGAAAGTTGCCGAACAGTATATATGCTGTAATATTGTATGTACTTAAAAAGCCTACATACTTCTAGGTATACCACTCTACATATAACTGGTATGTGAATACTTAGAAAAGGGCGTAGAAGATTGTATCCAAACTGATGTCAAGGGCTACTGATGGAAAGATGAGTGGCATGAGAAAAAGGGGTCATCAAGAAGAACTTGTTCTTTTATCTATATTGTTTAACTTTTGTTCAATGAGACTGATTCATAGATTACAGTGTTATGAATGTTAATTATACATTTAGCTTATCTTTCTTCAGAGAACTAAAGGCCTAGCCCAGAAAAATCTGGTTGCCTCCTTATTTCTATAGCCTGAGACCCAACTGAAGATTTTCTTACTTAAATCCTCTCCCCTCCACCCCCCACCACCTGCCCCGCAACACATATATTTGGAATTTGGCAAACTCATCCTGGATCCTTGTCATGGAAATAAATATGAGGATGTAACGCTGAGCTTTTCATAAATGTTTCTTTTTTCATCAGTTCTTAGCAGAAACACAACAAATGAGTTGTGTTTCTGCTAAAGTCAAGGGCAAAAATCTCAAATCCAAATACACCATCACCAATAAACAAAGCCAAGCGGACAGAATTCTTTATCAACAGAAAGTCACAGCTCCCACTGGAACATGGTCTTACAGGCTTCAGTAGTCAGATATTCCTGGGCATACTTTTCAAGAAATCTATGACGACACAGGTTTCAAATGGAGTGATTCCTTTACTGACTTTAAATTTAACTCTTTTTTTTCTCCAATCTTCCACTTATAGAAAGACTCATGAGAATTGTAATATTCTTTTCTCTCTTTTCAAGAAAGAAGAATGATTTTGGGATTTATGCATCAAAGATTTTTTGTTTTATTCTTCTCTTATTGTTGAATTAACTGGATTTTAAAAGCAAAGCTGCATCTTTTTAAATCATCTTCCAGATCTTATCTTTAAGGAAGAAGATAAAAGCCTGTGAGTTGGAATGATTAATTACAGTGGAAAAATGGAATATGTTACTCGTAAGAAGTTGAGAGAATAAGAGGCTTGCTTCAAAAGCATAGAAAATTGTCATAGATGCCTGCCGAATCTCTTGGAGTGGGACTTGGGGATCTGCACTTTTAGAGCCTCAGTGGGTTCTGATGGTCAGCTGGGTATGTTTTCCTTCTTGGTATAAAATGCATCTTCTATTTATTTGTTTTTTTTTTATTATTATGTTATGTTAATCACCATACATTACATCATTAGTTTTTGATGTAGTGTTCCATGATTCATTGTTTGCGTATAACACCCAGTGCTCCATGCAGAATGTGCCCTCTTTAATACCCATCACCAGGCTAACCCATCCTCCCACCCAAAACGCATCTTCTAAAGCAGTCATGATCACCCATGGATACCACAGGTTATTTCAGAAGGATTCCAAAAAATACCCTCACAATCTCATAGCAAAATATTAAAAATTTTTCCATTTAAAAAATAAATACATTCTGGGCCCCCTGGGTGGCTCAGTCGGTTCAGCAGCAGACTCTTAATTTCGGCTCAGGTCATGATCTCAGGGTCCTGGGATCGAGCCCCGCATCGGGTTCCCTGCTCAGTGGGGAGTCTTTTTGAGATTCTCTCTCTCTCTCTCTCTTTAAAATAAATTTAAAAAGTCTTTGAAACATAAACATATTCTATTGAGTACTTTCAGAAGGATAGGGAATGCCATGTCTCAAATCAACAAAGGCTGCAGTATTCCAGCTCTCAAAAGGTCAGAAATATCTGCCTCCCCTTACTTCTCTTAAAAAATGTTTGATGTCCAAACCTCAAATTCGTTTTTCCTTCTTGAACAAAGAGAAGGCAGTGTTACAATTCTCATGGTATTTGGAACTACAAATGATTTACTGTGACAGGGACTAGGAAGAGAATAATGAGCAATCAGTTTTTATCCCCCCACCCCATTAGAAACATTACATGCGTTTCTGTAGTTTCACATAATACAGCTACTTATTTGATTTTCATGAACATCTTAAGATAAAAAGAAATAGCCTCTCATCCTTTAAAAATCCCCATGCAACAGTATGAGAGCCTTCCAGAATAGAGGATCGGCCTTCCTCCTCTTCAGAATTCACAGACTGTTTTTCTTTCTCTCTTAGGTATTTATGGCAGGAAGGCTGGGAGGAACAGGACAGTACTCATCAGAGGGAAAAGGGTAATAATCTTTGGAGAGAAATTGGCTGGGACATGAGAAACTCAGCAGGCTTGAAGACACTGTTCTTGTTTCCCAGCATTCTATTCTGAGTCCCTGTCTTGCTGGCAGAGTTTGCAGCCTGCGAGGCTGGTTCCCCGTGCCCTGGTGTATGTGAGCGCTCTCCTGCGAACCACCACGGGGATCCAGCTATCACATGGACCCCTGCACTGTTTTTCTGTGGTCTCTTCTCCCTAATTACACATAGTTGATCACCAGGCTAGAAAAAAAATCTTGGCAAATTGCACTAGAATAATCATTTCCCACCTTAGCACACCATGGAGAAAAAGATCTGTTGTAATGCACCCAAAGTTCAGGCAAGGATGGCCATTTGGAAAGGACTCTCCACTCACAGGAAAACTGCCAGACAGAAACCAGGCGTCGTTTCATTATTCAGCCTTCGTGTACCTGTGGCAGATCAAACTCAAGTTCCAGGAGGGATTAACACTGTAAAAATATCACTTCTCTCCAAATTAATCTGTGAATTCAGTACACTTTCAATGAGAAACATAAAAGTAAGTGTGTGTGAAATTTAATAATTTGATTCTAAAACTACTATGGGAGAGCAAAGGGTTAGGAGAATCAAGACAAATTTGAAGACTAACAAGGCTCATTATACATACATAGTGATTTAGAGAGTGTGGTCCCGGCACAGGGAGAGACAGAGGAATGAAACAGAACAGAGAGCCATTAACAGTGCCACACAGGTACGGATGCTTGATGCACGGCCAAGATGATGCTGAAATCCAGTGGGGAAAGAATGAACTACTCAAAGTGGTGTGGATGTAATCAATATAAAATTTGATCCCTAGCCTAAATTGTATGGCAAAAAAATCCTAGGGTATTAGAGACCTAAATGTGAAAAAACAAATTTTTTAAATTTTTAGAGAAACTGAAAGATACTATAAAAGCAAGGTGAAAAGCCTTCAGCTAGCATAAGATACTTGTAACATATAAAACCAACAAAGGATTACAGAGACAAATGAAGAAATCAATAAGAAAATCAATGGAAAAAAGGCAAACAACCAAGTCGGAAAATAGGCAAAGAATCCAAACGGGCACATCACGGAAGGAAATCGTGTGAACCGTGAACGATGTGCCCATATGCACAACTTTCCGCAGAATCAGGGCAGGGAGAATGGGAGACTGAAAAGCCTGGTGCAGGTCCATCCGGGAAGCCACAGAGGCTGTGCTGTGCTATATGCTAACAGAGAGACCAGAGGCTATGAGTGCCCGGAATGCAGCAAGTGCTCCGGACATGCGCTCTCTGCCTCCCAGGCACCCTCATGTGGCATGATCATCCCCTAAAAGGCCAAAGCCACGACAGAGGCTGCTACAGTACCACGAGGAAATGAGGGGCTTTGAGTCAGAGGACCTGGACTCACTATGGACCTTTGCACAGCTTCTTTAACTCTGCATCTGTTTCCTCTTCGGCAGACAGGTCCTACAGTGACCTTGATCACATCAAGCCAATGAACTAGTGGAAGTGCAGCTTACCCTGGACCAAGGCACACAAAGGTGAGTCAGCACGAATGCCCTACTGCTGGGGGGCACGTGCCGAGTCTCCTCATTGTAACCAAGGGGTCCAGCACGGAAATAGCATCAGCTTTTCCAACTCCCGCTGACATGGAGGAAGTTAGGACCCCAGAGGGAAGTTAGGACCCCACCAGCCCAAGCAACCAACAGAAGAAAAGGGTAGCTCCATTCTTTTTCCTGCCAGTATGTAAGCTTCCTGGGGGTGGACAGGCTGGATTTCAAACAATGGGCGGGCTGATTCTTTCTACATGCCTATTTCCAGAGTTGTAATGTGTACTCTCTTTCTCCCACATTCTGCCTTCTATTTTCTTCTCGCTACAAGGCATTTTTAATACCAATTTATTAAAAACGGGTATTTTAAGATATGGCTTAAAAAGATTCTCTTGCATCATCAGGCTTAGTTAAAATTCTGAGCATAAAAGCTTCTGGAGGAGAAACACTGGACAAGCAGCCAAAGGATTGGATTTTGCTAGATGTTGCCGAGCCAACAACTCCCTGTGGGACCTGAGGCAAAGCCACATGACCTTGGGCTTCCACGTTCTCATGAAAAGTTCTTAGAGGACACTGCAATATCCTCAGAACACTAGTTCACTATACACACACACACATGTTTATATTTAACACTTCCATTTGTGTGTTTATATTTTAAGAGTGGGATCTTTTCCAATATGTGCATTATGAAACTCTGGTTCACGCTTAAGAGCCAGGGAACCCGGGAATGCACAGGGCTGCTCTTTACGGGCGCCCTGTCTCCACCTGCATTGTCAGCTGCTTCCCAAATCAGCCACTTTTCCTTTTGATGTCTGAGGCCTATGACTTTCCTTTTTGACTTAACCAACAGGTGTTCTCAGACTCTTTTCATGATGGGCTATCTTCCCTCGGGGTTCCAGGCAGATGGCGTTTTTCCTAAAAGATGTCTGAGAAGCACAGAGAAATGTATTTCCCCTGATCCACCGTCAGAACTGCAGTCTGTTGGGACCCGCTCTGATGTCTTCACATTTCCTACTTCTTAGAAGATGCAGGGATGCATGGGCAAACCATAAGGGCCAGACCTCTGTATCCCACGGAAACAATTAAAGTACAAATCTTTCATCCTTTGATTTAGGGCCTAAGTAGTCCAGGTCTGTGCCAAAATGTAAGAATGGGCAGAGATGTCTTTGAACCTTGGTGCCGAGTCCGGGAGAGCAGAGGGAAATCTTTTTTTTTTTTAATTTTTTATTGTTATGTTAATCACCATACATTACATCATTAGTTTTTGATGTAGTGTTCCATGATTCATTGTTTGTGCATAACACCCAGTGTTCCATGCAGAACGTGCCCTCTTTACTACCCATCACCAGGCTAACCCATCCTCCCACCCCCTCCCCTCTAGAACCCTCAGTTTGTTTTTCAGAGTCCATCGTCTGTCATGGTTCATCTCCCCCTCCGATTTCCCCCCCTTCATTCTTCCCCTCCTGCTATCTTTTTCTTTTTTTTTCTTAACATATATTGCATTATTTGTTTCAGAGGTACAGATCTGTGATTCAACAGTCTTGCACAATTCACAGCGCTCACCACAGTACATACCCTCCCCAATGTCTATCACCCAGCCACCCCATCCCTCCCACCCCCCCCAACTCCAGCAACCCTCAGTTTGTTTCCTGAGATTAAGAATTCCTCATATCAGTGAGGTCATATGATACATGTCTTTCTCTGATTGACTTATTTTGCTCAGCATAACACCCTCCAGTTCCATCCACATCGTTGCAAATGGCAAGATCTCATTCCTTTTGATGGCTGCATAATATTCCATTGTATATATATATACCACATCTTCTTTATCCATTCATCTGTCGGTGGACATCTTGGCTCTTTCCACAGTTTGGCTATTGTGGACATTGCTGCTATAAACATCGGGGTGCACATACCCTTTCGGATCCTTACATTTGTATCTTTGGGGTAAATACCCAGTAGTGCAATTGCTGGATTGTATGGTAGCTCTCTTTTCAACTTTTTGAGGGACCTCCGTACTGTTTTCCAGAGTGGTTGCACCAGCTGAGCAGAGGGAAATCTTGCTTGTTGGGGGAGAGTCTCCCGCTGGGCAGGTGAAGCCTGGCATTGCAGCATGCGTCTCAAATGCACTACGTGACGCTGACAGCGACTGGGCAGACTGGGTGGGACTGAGGGCCTCAACAGGCACATCTGTATACCCAACAGGAGAGCAGGCCCTAGTGGACAGGGTCTGGGACAAGAGTGAAAATGCCCCTACATTATATATGGGGACAAAAGAAGTGAGTTACCCTGAGAGTGACATTAGCATGGCAAGATAATATTTTAAAATATTAATGGATTTCATATGCTTGCATAAAGTCACAGTTCTTTTGACCTACAACCCATCTCCTCTCAGCCAGCTGGGTGTTGAGTTTTCAAAGTTAGGCCGGAGGATACTCAGGGAATTGAAAAAGGGAGAGGTAGACTTCTAGCTCCCAAGACCAGAGAAAGGTCCCTGGATCAGGGATATCCTGGGAAAGAGGGAGAGAACGCTTGGACACATTTGTAGGTTTGGAGGACAAAGGGCATGTGTGTTTCACCTCTTGAATGGAGCCCAAGAAAGCAGAAGATCCGGAACAGAAATGGCTGTGTCATGTGTCAGATGAGGTCACAGAGTGTTCCGTGGCCCAGCCTGCATGTGGCCCAGAGTGGCATGGCTATAGATGAAACCTCCAACAGACTCTCAGAGTTCCTTGGGCTCTTGCTCAAGGACAGCAGAAAGCTTCCAAACAGCCACCTGCCAGGGCCTTGTGGGCTGATCGTGGAGCTGCAGTGGGATGAAGGATGTTGCCGGGATGCCTTCAGGGACAGAGAGTACCTGCCCAACAGGCACCAGCTCCTCATCACCTTGGCCCCCAGAACTTAGACATGGCCCTGGGGAAGACTGGCTGGAATTGCCAGACAGTAAGTTTCTACCACCAGGAGATTGGGAGCACACTGTACAAATTAAAAGTTAGAGAAAAAACTTTGAAGTTGCATTTATTATATACCTAAACATTTACCCCAAGATTGGTGCCCACTACATTGGTAAAAATCAACCCAGAAGAGATAAGTCTAGTTTATGACTAACCCATTCTAGGAGGTGACTTCATTTCCTCTCTCCCTCCCTCCCTCCCTCCCTCTCTCCCTTCCTCCCTCCCTCCCTTTCTCCCTGACCCACCAGATAGCCAGGTACTTGGCTGAATACTAGCAATGCTTTTTTTTTTCTTTAAATCTCAAACACCTGTTTTCTCCTGTCAAGATTTGGTAATTACGCTGGGAGTGGGTGGGGAGGGGAGGGGAGGGCCAGAGATGGAGACACTGACGACTAAATCTGAGGCATGTGCTGAGGGCTGGAATGGAAGTGCATACTAAGTGGTTTAGGAGCACCAAGGACAGCTTGCTAGTCTGAGAGGGGGATGTCTTTGCAACCTGACAGCTCCTAGCTATCCAACCAGTACCCGTAGGAAAACTAAACTGTGATCAGAAAGCTCTAATCGATTCAGTTGTCTAGAAAATTTGGGGGGATGGATTGTGGCAGAGACATCATCTGCATATGGAATATCCACCTCATTTTCCAGCTCCCTTGCTGTTAGGAGGGGCCACATGACTGGTTTTCGGCAATACTCTGTCCGAAGGGATACTCCAAGAGCTTATGTGACTCTCCAGCTCAGCCGTTCTCCCTCCTCGGCATCATGTCCACCAAGGCCTCTTCCTCCAGGTGGGGTAGCTTCTAGATCTCTGAGCCTCCATCAGTCCGGGTCTTTGAGAAGGTGTGCGGAACAGAGATCCCACCAAGCCAGAGTGAGCATGTGACATGAGCAAGAAGTAAGTTCCCAGCTGAATTCACTCTCTGAACTTTTGCGGTTATTTTGTCCCCACAGCAAAACAGAATATCCTAACTTGGTGCTAATGATGATGGATGAGAGGGAGGAGCTCGGTCATTAAAATGCATCCTGACACTGTTCAGAAAACAAGGTGCTCTGCTCTCAGGAGACCGGTATTTCAAGAACCACCTCCTGAAGGAGCTGGTGGGTGACAGGCAGCTGTGTGGTAGCTGTACGTAGAGAGAGGACGTGGACATGGGTTCAGGGGCCAGGGTGGTAAAAAGAAGGCGGAGCTGGGGGCAGAAAACCGGAGGAAGGCAGGGAAGCCACATGTCCACTTTCTCTGTCTCCTTGTCTGAGCAAAGGCCCAAAACTGCTCCCTACCCACCCCGCCACCCTCCTACCCCAGACGGTCCCCTGTGGGGCCCAGGTGCTAACACAGCAAGTCAGGGATCTCTCCAGGGGGCAAGCTAAAGGTAGGTGCTCTGCTGTCTGCAGCCCCCTTGAGTCCACTCCAAAGGAATGCCTAGCTTCAGACGTGGCGCCTTTGAAGGGGGACAACCCGGTGAGAGAAACAGCAAATAAGTAAAACAAGGCCAGTTTAATTTTACTCTGGAATGAAGTTTATCTTCTCCCCCTCCTCCCCAATAGGACACGTAGACTTGAAAGCATTTCCATCATTACTGCAACCGTTCATTTGAAACTAGCGTTTGAAGTGAGTGGTCCGCACATCTGGGCACCATCTCAGTGAACCAAGCATCAGGGAGCTGCCGGGCAGACGGCTCAAGGTGGTTTCCTTTGCTGACGTGTAACTCATGATGTGGTGTGGCTTTACAGTCTGTTAGTGAGGAGGGGACACGTGTTGGAAACAGGTCCATTCGAAAAGTGATAATCCTTTCATTCCCGAGAATGTTGCTTATGTTCTCCCCGTTTTTTCCCAGAGAAGAGTAGAAATCTTCATGGGACCTAATTATTCCCTGGGAAAGTCATCAAATGGCAGGGAACCCATGAGACAATGATAAGTGGCATCTTGAAATCTAGTAACAGTCTCTGTGTAGGAGCCAAAGAAGAGCAGAAAAGTGTTTACAACTTCACAGGGTCCCCCAGGACTGGCAACGTACCCTGCTGGCTAAGCTGACCCTATAGGCCTGTTGGAAAAGGAGCACCACCACCACCAGACCCTGAGTTCCTCCCGCCATCTCCTTCAACCCTCACAAGGAGCCCCGAGGGAGTTGTTATTACACGTGTCCCCTCTGGCAAATGGAAAGCTCTAAGAGCAGTCATTTCATAATCATAGTTTACAACAACAGAGTAGGAGACAATGTGCATCTAGGTTGCTTTGTTTTATACCCTATAGACCCGGTGTCAGTTTACAGACTGTGTCTTTAGTATTAGGGCGGCCAGACTAGAGTAGAGCACAAAGGAAGGAAGGAAACCTCTAGAATGTCTACTACATAAAGAAGTTCCTGACGGTGTTGGACACCAATCCTGCCAGGTATAAATACCTCCGATCTTTCTAAGAATAAACAGATAGAGGCTCACGGGGGGTGGATCGTCTCATCAAACTGACACAGTCCTAAGCAGTAGACCGGGAGGGAGGAGGGGGTGTCTCACATGGCTTCAACGATACCAGGTGAGTTCTGGGGAGAGCCTCCCAGGGAATCACGGCCAATGCTTGTCTGCAGAGGAAGAGTCATGTGTGTGACCCAGAGAGGTCCTTCCCACCATCAGGGCATCGGTTTCCTCCTCCGGGAGATGGGGACGTGAGGGGGTGAGTGAGAGGATGAATATGGAAAGGCTTTGTGAAGTCTCAGGAGCTGCATAGGTGAAGATATGAAACGGGGTGTGTGGGGGGGTGGTAAAATACCAAAGAAAAACAAAATCTGCAAGTAGGTAATTACTAATGGACTTATTAGCGTTTATGCAGAAAAAGGACTTTAAGCCAACAACAATACCAGGATATCCGAAAACTGAAAAGGCTGGGCAGGAAAATTTGATGAATCATTACAGTCTCCTGTCAAGATTTGGTAATTACGCTGGGAGTGGTAATTACGCTATAGCGGTCTATAGCAACACCAGACGAGCCCTGCTGCCTACTGACGGGTCAAATGTTCAGTCGCGTAGTGGTTAAGACCAATGACTGCCAGCCAGGCTGTCTGCATTCGAATCCCTGTTCTGCCACCTACTGGCTGTGTAACTGTGGGCAAGTCCCTTTACCTCTCTGTGCCTCTGCCTCCCAATCGTCGATGGGGATGCTCCAGGTACCCTGGATGCTCTAGGATTTTGAGCACGAACACATGAATGCACTGTCCAATGGGAGCTGGTCTCATGTCCAGTCTTTGATCTTGACAGTTAACCAGCTTTCTGTCACGTCAGGCTACACTTCAGTGAAGGTACTCAGTGCAGGGGGCTCTGGTCCCGCTCCTCAGGAAACTTACAATTAGAACCTAAACTTGAAAGAATTCAGTTGAACCATATGAAACTGCTGTTCTGTAGGCCAAATATGGGGGGAAATCAGCAGTTTCATCCATTTCAACCTAATACATATGGGCAAACAGAACCAAAGCTCAGAAAAGCAGCAAAAAAGAGAGAAAAGAGGAAAAAAAAAAAAAAGGAACAAGCAGTCCAGCAAAAATCATAAAGGGAGAGTCTGAAAAAATGTAAATAAAATAACCATGGCTTACACAGCTGCATCGGTATCAAAGAAACGCATAAATTAAATCCAGGATCTAATCATGTCCTTTAAGCACAAACATTAGCTCAAGGGGCCGGTGGGTTTGCAGATGTACATATCTGACTAAGAAGTGGGAAGAGGAGGGATTTTTTTTTAAGGCCATAAAAGAGACACGGAAGGGGCTCTCTCCTCCCCTGAGGAGCCAGCTCCTATCTGCATGGTCACACACTCCTCTTTCATCTGCTGCTTTTCTTCCCAGCTCCTTTTGATCCACAAAAGAGAATCTCAACCCACCCTCTTCACCCACCCCTCCTGCTCCTGACGTCAAGCCTTCTCCCACGCTGTACCCTCTTCTTGAGACTTCCTCGCTCCATCTGCCGGCTACTCTCCTTCCACCCTAGAGGTTCACCTTCCATCCCCTCTCTCCCACAAATGCAGCCCTGTTGAGGAGGAAGCAGTGAGCAGACACATGGCCAGGCTTTCCACAGTTGGCTTCCGGGGTTCAAGGATTTTCCCTTTGTACTTGTACTGGACAGGAGGGCTTAGGGTGGTGGGTTTCAACACAAGCAAGAGATCATGACAGCATCTTTGTCTTCCTACACCCCACTGGTCTTCTTTTGGCCAATTTTGCCGAGTCCATTCCCAGAAACAAAATATACGGTCATCGTATAAGAAACCAGCTCCCGCAGTCTCCATGTGAAACAACTATTACTATTTTTGCTACTATTTTTGAATGATTATTATGTGATAGAACCTATGCTAAGCCCTTTTAGTCTTTTAGAACATTTACTCTTCACCATGGTCCTATAAAACAGATGCTATTATTATCCCCATTTTTCATATGTGGGAACTGAGCCACAGAAGAGTTAAGTGATTTGCTGAAGGGGCCATTGGTAGGTGACAGAGCTGGGAGCCCACCGAGGCAGTTGGACTCCAGAGCCCCTGTTCTTAGCCTTCCTTGAAATACCATTTGAGAATCAGTCTTGTTTTGCCATAACCTTACAGGATATTCATGAAAAGACTGGCAGCAGAATCTACCTCAAGATTTGGAACAGGAAACATAACATACTTACATACACAGAAGTAGAAAACCATATGCTTTTTCCATGATGGTACTTTGGGACAAAGGCAGTGGTCAACCATAATGATTTGGGGCTGAGAAAAATATTCCTTATAAAAATTGCCTGAAATAGGATGCTGTATTCAAGGAAAGGCAGCTATTTGGCTGTGGGAACACTTCCCAAGGATGGAAGATAAAGGAGTAGATCAAGCTGGTGCCCCACAACAGGTTGATACCTGCCGCAATGGTCAGCCATGCTATGGGGACTGTAGATTTGTTGGTGAGGTGTATAGGGGGTCCCGATCTCCTTCCTGCAGGGTCTCTGAGATATCATATGAGGGGCCTTGAAATATACTTCTCCATGGCCAGAGCTCTAAGTCTGAAAGAAGCCCAAGACTACCTTTAGGAGCTCAAAGGACTATTATCTCTGGAAACAGTGGCTGTGTCTCCAACAGCACGTCAGAATCATCTGTCACGCCTAGAAGGAAAACCTCCTTCCCTTGTAGATTAGAAGGGGAAATGCTGCTGAGGAGCCAGAGGAGGGTGGAGTGATGTTATAACAGAGATCAAGGGGCCCTCGGTAATTAGGACTCTCGGTCGCAAGTGACAGAAATCCAATGTAGATATATTACGGCAAAGAGGGGAATTTATTGGCTCAAGTAACCAAGCCAAAGGAAGGTGGCCTGCCGGGTCCTGGGACAGTGAAACCAGGACCTGGAGCCCCATGCCTTTTCTGTCTCTTGTCTCTGATGATCAGCTTCATGCCCCTGCACCCTGGCATCATCTATGAAACATGAGAATGTGGCCGCCAACAGATGTCATGAGCACATCTCCCCAGCTTCACGGCTAAGGAAGTAGGCTCGTTCTTTCGTTTCAGTGAGTGAGCTCCTAGACAAGATATCCAAATGGCTCACTTCCACGGCCAACAAGGTGAAGTGTGCTAGACTGTCCTCCCTAATAGCAGTGTAGGAAGAGGAAGAGCAGTTCTTCATGAAGGATTCTCAGGAGGACTGGAGCGGGGCAATCACCGATGTCCACCAAGGGATCTTGTAGTCCTGGGACAGTGCGGGGAGTACTGCGGGGAGCTGCTCCAGGGTGCGCAGCCAGAGGGGCGGCCAAGGGAGATGGAGTTGCAGAAATCCTAGCAAAACTGGCTTGGAGAAGGGGCGCCTGCCTGGCTCAGTCAGTAGAGCATACGACTCTTGATCTCAGGGTCGTGAGTTTGAGCCCTGCGTTGGGGGTAGGATTTACTTAAAAGAAAAAAAAAAAAAGAGGGATGCCTGCGTGGCTCAGCCAGTTAAGCAGCTGCCTTCGGCTCAGGTCATGATCTCAGGGTCCTGGGATCAAGTCCCGCATGGGGCTCCTTGCTCAGCGGGGAGCCTGTGTCTCCCTCTCCCTCTGCTGCTCCCCCTGCTTGTGCTCTCTCTCTCTCTCTGACAAATATATAAATAAAATCTTCAAAAAATAAGTAAAAAAAAAAATAATTGGCTTGGAGGTCAGAATGAAACACTTCTTCCTAACTCAGATCCTCGATGTTCTGGGGAGCCCATACAGTCCGGGACACTTAAGTCAGATAAGGGAGAAGGGCAAGAGGGCCAGAGATACCCCACAATTCCAGAAGCCATTCTGGGATTCAAGGGCCAGTGTCACCCTTCCAGAGGAGCGGGATGCAACCATCATAGGGCAGGAGGGCGGGAGAATGTGAGGGACCCCATCCGGGCTCAGCACCTCACCGCCCCGCAGTGCGGAGCCCACCCCGACCATGGCCAGCCTGGGCAGCAAGCCCCCTGGGTCCGTGGACATAAATAACGCGGGCACACGGGATAAACATCAGATGAACATGAAAGCTGCAACATCTGGAGAACTGTCACCATCTGCCACTCTGGGACGAACATGGGAAGGATCAGCAGGAGAGCAGCAGTATGGGGCCTGCGTTTAAAACGAACAGTGTGGGCAGCCGCTGCCGGCTCTCGGCTCTCGGCTGCTGAGCACAGCAGCGGTTCTTCCTGACCGGGCAGTTTATGGGCTCTCACAAATCCCGGCTGGCCCATCCCAAAGGCTGAGGCCCCGGGCCAAGCGGCTCCAATGGCCCCCGCTGCCCGAGCACGTTTACGAGGCTTTGTTACATCCCCTTCCACAGCCTCACAATGCAGGCGCAGCCCAGGGCCCACAAGCGGAGAAAAAGCGAGAAGGCCGCGGGTGGAGATCCCAGCAAAGGTATTCTCCTTGCGCCTGACTTCTTTGACTCAATCCTTGTTTGATTGTGTCCCCAGAGAGGAGACTTCCCCGCGCAGTGCTGAGGGCTGGGCCAGGCACCCCAGGAGGACCTGAACACCCAGGCCCGGTAAGAGATGCGTGCTTACATCAGACCAGGCTTAGACTGACTTGCTCGCTTGTGAATGTCAATCGAAGGTAACCAGCCCAAGCAGGACTCAGCATGGGCTGCTTTTTATGAACGGGCTGGTCGTTGCTATTTTTAAGAGAGTACCATTAAACCTGACAGATGGCCTCCTTGTGCCGTTGAACAGTAAACGTGATTGTTAGGATCCCAATTGCCATCTCCAGGCTCTCCTCGAAACACAAGTTCTTTGTCCATGAGAAATAAAGTCAGACACAAAGGGGGAAAAAAGGCCCATTTTCTCCTATTGCATCAAAATTGATCCTTTGGACTAAAACGGGCTATTTTTGCTCCCCAGGGTGGGGAAGCAAAGCAGTGACACTCCGAGAGCAGTTAGCAAATACACCCATGCATGGACACTTCATCCCGGTCTTCATTACAAGGTTATGAACTTGGGCTTACATATTAAACTCTGAATACATATTCACTCTTACATATTAAAAGAGGCCCTTTTGTTAATATTATAAAGCAGGTCCTATGTGTTTGTTTCTTTCTGGTCAGGAAGGGAATTAACTGGGCTCTTATCCCAGCTCTGTCTCGAACCAGGTACTTTTCTCACTTATTAATCGAGAAGGGAAGGGTGCTGGGCAAGATGTTTGCAGAGGTTCCTTTCAGAACTAACATTCTATAATGCAGTGACATTTTTTATGGGCTTCAGAAGTTCTCATTACTGACCTTTCATTGGTGTTTCACCCCCATCCCAACAACTGACTTTTGTCTGCTCACCATCTGATCCAAAATCTCTTTGTCTACGACGGACCACCTCCTTCACAGCCACCACAGGACAAAGGAAAAGCTTGCAGGTGGGCGGCCTGGAGACAGTTGAGTCCTATGTCAGTCACCCAGTGTCAGAACTGTGGGACGGCACGGGGCTAGAGCTGAGAAGTGTCTCTGTGCGGCTCTGGAGATCCTCTCTTGTTCCCCAGGGACGCCTTGGCAGTCCATCCCAAATGGCCCTTGTAGCTTTGTGCAACCTCTACTGGTAAATGCAGTCGAAGCAGGGAAATAATTTACCATAAATAATAACAACAAGCTGATCATCATACTTAAGCATTAACCTGAACTTACTATGGATTAGGCATTATACCAAGTGCCTTATGTGTATTATCATATATAATCCTCCCAGTAACCCTTGGAAATAGACACTTCCTCCTTCTGCTTTCCTGAGTAAGGAACTGAGACTGCCCGAGGACAAGGCCGTAATGGCGTGTGATACCCAGTAGGTCACTTCACAACTACTGGCTGAAGTCTGTTCATGCCTAAAAGCAGGAGTTTGGCCTGGGTCAGTATTTCCCAAAGTGTGGTGTATGGTCCACTCTGGGCAATCACCTGGGGTGCCTGCTCAAATGCAGACTCCTGGTTCCACCCCAGATCTACAAAATCAGAATTCCCCGGGGGGGGGGGGCAGAGGAGGGGAGAGGGGGGTTAAGGCCTGAGAACCTATCTGTTGAATAAGAACCCCAGGTAATTCTTAAGCATACAAAAGTCTGAGAACCCCAGGTATAGGATTCCAAAGTCTCTGTCAGCTCTATTACAATGGCCCATGCTTTCCCTTTGTTAGAGACTCTTCAAGAATGCAAGCTTTTCTCTTTCCCTGGGCCCAAAGTTAACCCCCAGATATCCTGAACATCTTCTTTAGATCAGCTTTACACAACACAAGATCTTGTTTCATATATGACATGGGCAAATTTTCCATTTTCTGAAATGTTTAAACCATACCAAACAAATTCCTCCCATTTAGAAGGAATGCAAGAACAAGATGACATGACCTTAGTTAATTAAGTTATTTTACAAATAGAAGTCATTAAACATATGGAACTAGTTATTGAGGAAAGGGTCACTGGATCACAGAACACTGACAGTAAATGAGAGAGAGGGGAGGAAGAGAGAGCGAGACAGAGAGATGTTGCTAAATTAAAACATACACACACTCAGATCATACACACAGAATAAAACAGGTAAAATTAGGCCGTAAGCAAAGAGTGTAAGAAGAAATAGGCCTTATTTTACTGAGAACGAGGAGGTCTTGCCACGTTTGGCCATGGTCTTGACTTCTTCTCCTAATTTATGTCCTTATTTCCCCTAAAAATGCCTCTCTTACCCTTTTGTCCTCATTCTTTCCTCTAATCTGCCTTTGGGTCTATTTATTTTTGTCCTTTCCTGCTGAAACTGAGGTCAGAGTGACGACATAGCCTGCATTCAGCGCACCCTGTCATTTCCTCATCTTACTGTGATGATGCAGCAAATCCCCTCAGCGGAGGTCTCAACCCTGGCTTCCAAGATGGCCAAATACCCACATCAACCATGTGACCACCAGGCCCAGAGGCTGCCTGCCGAGACGTTTCCATGGAGATGCACATCTGCTTTTCCCATGCACCTCAGCCCACCTTCTCACACACACACACACGCTAATATTAGCCAAAGTCACCAGCACAACAAAAATCTATTATGCATCAATTGTGCAAAGCACAGTCCTAAGTGCAATGAAGAAACTATGACGTAAAGATGCATGAGATGTGGTCTCAGCCTTCCAGGACCTTAGCACCTTATAGAGATTTAGAATGCTCCAGAAAGCAAGTATGGAAGGAGTTCAGGAGTCATAGTATGGAGGCTGGTTACAAAGTGGTAGAAGTGGCACCTGGACTGGGCTGTGGAGGAGAAGCTGTGCAGAGTGCGCAGGGCATTTTGGGTAGTAGGAAGGACTGCAATCTCTATTCCTACTTTTTTGGATAATAGCACCCTGATTTTCTTTAAATTTACCCTTAGCTCTTGTGATTCAGGTGGGACTGAACTTGAACTTGCTAATCAAAGCACCCTAGGCACCTGGCCACTCTGAGGGTTCAGAATGGGTACATGATCCAGGTCAGTCCAGCGAGACTTGATCTGGAGACTTTTGCAGGAACTACGGGTAAAGAGAAGCTCTCCTTTTCCTGTGGTTGTTTGCTCAGAGGACATAATCTTGGAGCTACTGGCGGTCATTTTACTACTACCTGAAGGGGGTGACCTGGAAGTGAAACCAACATGGAGGAAAGCAGAATCAAGATAGAGACAGGCTCCTGGGGACAAAGATTGAGGAAACCAGCTCTATCTCTGGACTATTTACATAAGGTAAGCTGATTTTGTTTTTGTTTTTTAAAGCACTTATGGTCGATTAGCTGTCATTAGTAACTTGGAGGCAGAAGTGAGTAAGGGTATCCGTGGAAAAGTGGGAAAACCAGCCTCACCGGTTGATGTTGGTGAAAGGCCAGCTGGAAGGGTGAATTGCAGGCAGACTTGTTAGGAGATGGGAAGGAGGCATGAACACAAAGCTAAGGCATAAGAACTTGATATCCTACAGGCAAGACAAGCCACTAAGGACCTCTGAGAAAGGGAAGGCTGAGAAAAGAGGGAATGTGATGGATCATGCATGAGAGAGGTGGCAGAACAAGATGGATTCTCTGGTTTCTTCCAACCTTGAGATTGTGTGTGGATGGTAGTAGCTGGGGATAGTCTGCGGCATGGCTCAGAGGGGGTGGGACTGGAACCAGGGATGTTCCCAAGGCAGTTAGTTATTGACAGGCTGGAGGGGATACTGCGGCGGTGCTGGTGGGAATGAGGGAAGGAGGTCTGGAATGACACTGTAAAAGGACTAGTCGCTTGGGTGACTAGTGGTGGATGGTAAAGAAAAGAGACGGCAGATTGAGTGTCTGTACCTTTGAGTTGGGAGGATGGTGGTTCCACTGATGGAAAATAGGGGTGGAGCTGGTTTGAAAGGGGGGATGAATTCTCCCCCTGAGACTTAAAGGGGTAGCATTCAAAGGGGTGGGACTAGAACTCAAAGAGGGCCATGGTACTCCCTTAAACTCTCTGTAGGGGTTGGATAAGGTAGCCTCCAAAGTCATGGGCAATTTTACAGCTCCCTGATTCCAGGAGGGAGGTCAGGGCTGCAAGTGCAGATGTGGCAGTGAGGGAAACGAACAGGTCTTAGTGACCTCAGAGGGTCCCTAGCATAAGCTCTGACCCAAAGCAGGAATCTCCTTTGCAGAAATTCTGACAGATGGCCATTCACCTTGAACACTTTTTACTCCTGGCGCCTTACAAACTCTTAAGGCCATCAGCTTTGTTGCCAGGTGGCTTTAACATTAAATGATTCCTTTTAGTGAGCTGAAAAGGACTTCCCTGTAGTATTTCTGCCTGAAGGTGACACAGCTCAGAAGAACACACTGGGCTGGTGAGTAGCATGGCTGAGGTCATTTTCCTTGGCTAGACTCCCAAAAAGTGGCCATCCTCCTGCCTATGTCTCCTTTTTTAAGTAATATGTTTAAATGACAGCTGTGTTAGGACTGATGAAAACAGTTTAGGGCAACCAGCATGACCATGAGACAGAGTAAGAAAGGAGTCAAAAGTTGTATATTCTTGCCTCCTCTTCCCTCTCCTTTCATCAGTGGTGGGAGACTTGCCCCTTCCCCAGGCTGGCTTCCCAGTCTCTGAAATGGAGCCTAATCCCTTTTACCCAGAACGGACTATCCAGTATTTTACTATCATGGTCATTGTGAATCTTACTTTTCCAAAGTAATTACCTGCTCCGATGACACAGCTGCTGAAGTACCGAGCTTAGAGGAGATCCCCAAAGGCGACAGAATAAAAAGCAGGGCCCAGGCCTCAAAATCACATAAAAGTGACTTGTTTATACACAAGCTCATTGATTTCCTTCTTCCTCCTTCTCCAGCACCGCCTGAGCATGCACGCGTGCGCGCACACCCACCCACCCACCCACCCACACACACACACGCCTTTGTTTAAATCAAGAAGTTACTAAACAAACACGCGTCTGACCAGGTTTAAATCTCTGAAAGTACTCCATTGGCTGCTGAAGCATTTTAGTTACCCTCCCTTAAATAGAACAAATGTATTTTCCTCACTTTGCAACTTATTATCAGAAATGCCGTGGTCACTAATGAAGAAAAAGAAAACTAGAAGTGAGATTACTACTGAGATCATATGAGTTCATCTGCTTTCTGGATTGAAAAAAGAAAATATTTCTCTCCATCATCACTATTTTTGCTATCGTCGTTTTCTTCTGATGCAACATCAGGTCAGAGAACAGCAGGAAGATTTGGGGTCACTCACCCTACTGCTTTAAAGATATTTATATACACTTAATTCTTTTGCATTAAGAATTTGCTATAAGGGGGGGCACCTGGGTGGCTTAGTTGGTTAAGTGACTGCCTTTGGCTCAGGTCATGATCCTGGGGTCCCGGGATCAAGCCCCACATCGGGCTCCCTGCTTCTTGGGGAGCCTGCTTCTCCCTCTGACCCTCGCCCCTCTCGTGCTCTCTCTCATTCTCTTTCTCTCTCAAATAAATAAATAAATAATCTTAAAAAAAAAAAGAATTTGCTATAAGGTCCTTGAGCTGCCTTCTCCTCCTCATTTCTAGGAGCCAGGTTCTAAAAGGCACTCGATCCTTCTGAGAGTACCCATGATCTTAACTTGACATTTCATTTTTGTGATTCCATTCCCTGCCCCCCACCAATGTTCCTTATCCTAAATTGAACTACTGCAGATGCAAGCATCTAAGGTACAGTTACAAACTCCACTGTGTTCAAAAGTCTGTCCATCCAATGAACTCAAATCCTCTCTCTTCTGGCCATGACTATCTATTTGGTTTTCTTAGGAAGAGGGGAAAGGGGCTTCTCTGAGATAGGTGTCTCTTCTGTCAACCCGGTGAGCAGCCGTCTGTTTCTCTCTCAGGCTTAGTTCCTCCCTCCACCAGATATGCTATTGATAAGAGCAGAGGTGGTGGTCAGGAGAAAATGTTGCTTTCTGATTTCGGTAAGTTGGACAAGAGAAGAAGCAATAACTATGAACTTTCAAGTTCCATGTTGCGTAGTTATCTGATTGGTTTAATCTAATACATGGAAATCAAAAGCAGCATAAGAAAAATTAGACATGGGAGTGAAGGATTAGTCATACCTTTGTTTTTCCCAAATTACATTATTCTCTTGTGATTAATTGGGAGAAAGAATAATACAAAGATTTTACTGAATTATTTCCATTGAAAAGCTCAACGATGGGTTAATTAAAACTAACATATCTTTCCCTAAAGCAAACCACTGAGCAATGTTCTGGGCACCAAATTTAGAAATGGAAAGCTTCCAAGCTGTTGGGTTCCAAGACTTTTCAGTTAATTAGTACAGAGAAATTATTTTTATCTATGCATCATGTAAAGATTCAAAAACTAGGTCAGGAATTTTTTTTGCCTTTTGTTATTTAAGCTCAGGACTGGTCGAGGGCACAAGAAGTTAGTAGAAGGATGAAGATATACATACCATCAGGTTGGATTTGATCAGCATTAAGTCATTAGGAGTGACTACTAATTCCTTTAGCCAAGAGGTCCCACATTTCCAAAATATTAAAGAAAGACATTTTACTATACTAAAAGGAGCCTTACACTTTCCTAAAACCAAAGCCTTTTCCAGTGGTCCCTGAAACACCGTGCTTATCTCCATCCATGTTCCCAAGCATATTCTAGAAGAGTTGCAACTGAGTGGCTTGAGTTTTCGTGTCATCCAATGAATGGTTCAGGCTAAACAATACTAGTTTGCAATGTGAAGACAAGGTACTCAAGTACTACATATTTCAAAGAGAACATTGATCTTGGAAGATTTGGGGGTCACAGAAAAATGGGTTCAGAGTCAGAAGGGGTCCTTGAGTCTTTTAATCCCAACTCCCATTCAATGTACAGTCATCCCCCTTATTCAGAGAGGATCTGTTCCACAGGGGATGCTGAAACCATAAATAGTGTCAAACCCTATATGTACTATGTTTTTTTCCTATATATACATACCTATGATAAAGCTTAATTTATACTTTGGCACAGTAAGAGATTACAACAAAAACTAATAATAGAACAATTATAACAACATACTGTAAAAAAGTTGTGTGAATGTGGTCTCTCTCTCTCTCTCTCAAAATATCTTATTGTATGGCACTCACCCTTCTTCCTCTTGTGATGATGGGAGGTGATGAAATGCCTATATGATGAGATGAAGTGAGGTGAATAATGTAGGCACTGTGATACAGTGTCAGGCTATTACTGACCTTCTGACCTTCTGATACATCAGAAGGAGGATCATCTGCTTCTGGACCGCAGTTCCCTGCGGGTGACTGAACTATGGAAGGTGAAACTGCAGATAAGAGGGGACTACTGTAGTTGGTCGGCGAGCCTTCACTGCAGTGCTTCTAATGATGGGCCAGCATGAAATAGGATGGTCTAAGATAGGCATTTTAAATAAAATAACACAACACCATGTGCACTTAGTCTCTAATTTAGAAAACTGTATCAGTTTGGATTCCATCCCACAATGAGAAAAGCCTCACAGAAGCTGTTAATACTTACAAAGATGACATTAATGACATGATTCTTGACCTCAAAGGCAGAATATATGGTGATAAATAGATGCATTTAAAAAAAATCTCATGTAGTAACCAAAGTTGCACAAAGATACACACACACACACACACCACGTATTAATGCCATTTATTCCAAGTTGCAACTATTCAAAAAGCACTTAGTGACCCTCTCCTACATGCCATAACCATCATGAGTGGTGGAAGCCAAGCTGGAGAATACTAGGTTTCGTGCTAATCTGTCCACACAATTTTTGCACTCTGCTGCATGTCTTCCCTTTTCTGGGGGCCACATTCAATGTATCCCAGTAAATGACATGGACTATAAAAGGTCAGAAATATGAGGGGTCTAATGTTGACATTTTCACAGCATATTACTGACTTCGAAAGATTTCCTCGCTTATAGCATAGACATTATTTCCTGATTTGGCTCAGCCTCGGGCCCTTGGGTCCTTCTGGCAGTCCTGGCTCAGGGCTCATTTTCTTCCTGCTGCTGACTGCATGTTCCCTTTATTCTGTCCCCGTCACACCAGGCCCCCATCATTTCCCCGTCATTCTGCCCACACCGCAGTATGGGTAAACATGCCAAATACAGAACTTCCTGGGTGCTAAAAATGTGTTGAATTTGGGTCTGATTCATAAAGACTTTTTAGGAACTTCTAGAGACAAGAATTTAAGACAGTAAATCTTATTTTTTAAATGACATCTAATTCCTACGACCAACACTTGACAGTTCAGTCCTGACATGCTTACATACTTAAGTTTATTTAGACCCATCTGACCATCTGGACTCTGGGCCAATGCCTCATGCCCTGCTCTACACCATTCTGTGTATTCCTAATTGTCCACTTGTTGTTTTGCTTTACGGAAATGTCCAAGAATGCAGGTTTAGTGACCTTCCTTATTTGGAATTTGAAACCTGCTCAACTGATTAGATGTGTCTTCATATGGCTTTTGCCTGCATATGTGCAAAGGGGGATCGGTGTGAGTACAAGTCCATTTGATGACCTGAATCCCTTCCCAGTCATTATCATGGTCATCTGGCCAGCAGACACTGAGAGCAATCTTCCCATCTGAGGTACTTTTCCTCCTTGCCACAGTACCTTCAAAACCACACTTAGAGTCTGTTCTTAGACTCATAGTGATCATTCCAGTAATCTCAGTTATCTCTTACTCCAGCCAAAGCAGCTCTTTATCTGGTTCTTCCCATCTTTTATAGCTATTTTGTTGAAAACAAACTTATTTTTATAGAACAGTTTTAGATTTACCAAAAAATTATGAAGATAGTACAGAGATTTCTCATATACCCCTGAACCCACTTTCCCCTAGTACTGACATCTTATGTTAGTATGTTAGAGTTGCTGCTGTTCATGAACCAAAATGGATACATTATCATTACTAAAGTCCACATTTTATGCAGACTTCCTTAGTTTTATTTTTTTTATTTTTTTATTTTTTTAAAAGATTTTATTTATTTATTTGAGAGAGAGAGAATGAGAGAGAGAGAACACCTGAGACGGGATAGGGTCAGAGGACGAAGCAGACTCCCTGCCGAGCAGGAAACCCGATGTGGGACTCGATCCAGGGACTCCAGGATCATGACCTGAGCTGAAGGCAGTCGCTTAATCAACTGAGCCACCCAGGCACCCAGACTTCCTTAGTTTTATAAAAATTGAGGTAAAATATACAGAACGTATAATTTACCATCTTCACCATTTTTAAAATGCACAGTTGAGTGGCATTAAGTACATTCCGTTCACATTGTTGTGCAACTATCCCCTCCTTCCATCTCCAGAACTCTTTCCATCTTGCACAACTGAAACTCTGGGCTCATTAAACAATAGCTCTCCATTTTCCCCTCCCGCTCCCCCTAGACAATCACCATTCTACTTTCCGTCTCTAGGAATTTGACTGTGCTAGATACGTCAGGTATGCGCAATCATCCTGGATTTGTACTTTTGTGACTGGTTCACTTCACTTCAAGGCTCATCTATGTTGCCCATCATCTTCATCTTCAACCGACTTCAAAAGGATGTTTCTGCACATTCTACATCTTTCTACCATGGCTTATCTACCTCTGGATTCTCACGTGTGGAGTTGGCCCTCCTTTATGAGGACTTGCCTCTATTTCTGGGACTTTGTCCTAAATACGATTTAGCATTTGGGGCCCAAGAACCCCTGCGAGAACTAACATTTTTTATGTATTTTATTTATTTATTTATTTATTTGAGAGAGCAAGAGCCATCACAGAGGGAGAGGAAGAGGGAGAAGCAGACGCCCTGCTGAGCTGGGAGCCCAATGCGGGGCTCGATCCCAGGACTGTGAGATCATGACCTGAGCTGAAGTCACTTAACCAACTGAGCCACCCAGGAGCCCTGAGAACTTAACATTTTTAAAGCACTTACTATGCTTCAGCTCTTATTCTAAGCAATATACACAATATATACAATATAATAGGTATACTGTTACATATGTAAACATACATATACAATACATATAATAATAAGATACACATACTCTTTTGTCGAATCTTCACAATATCCCCACGAGGTAGGTATTATTACTAATCCCATTCTACAGATTAGGAAACAAGCAGAGGGAGGTTAAGTAACTTGCCAAAGGAATGACAGCCCCAGAATTAGAAGCTAGGTAGCCCCAAACATTCCTCTACTATCTCTTACTTCCTGCCAATCCTGGCTTCCCTTCCACCGGGGCAGTGGTTCGGTTCTCTGTACCCCTACTAGGCCCACAGATGGATACATGTCCTCATCAAACTACAGCTGCTGCTCACTTGTCTTGGGCTCTTTCTCGGTTGCCCTGCGTGCCAGTTTGGGCCTGGTGGTACCACTGTTTTCCTGAGCTTGGTCTGGGCTTCTGAGGCCCTCTGTCCCCCAGCCCTGTGGACCACCCTCGCTCCAGGCCGTTCTGTCCCTTCCCCCTTCCCTGTCTGACTCCCAGGGGTGTTGAGTTGCTTCCAGTTCTGACAGAACCTCAGCCAGGTCCTCTCAGTCACTAATTTTTTAATTAAAACGTTAAGTATTCAACTACAGAGCAGGTGGCTCTAGTGTCCCACTGACATTTTACTTCATAATCTGAAAGACTGGCACTACACAGTAATTAAATTCAAAAGCCACAGTGGTCCTATGACCCGGATTCATAGACGACACTATCATTGGGGACTGGCACCACCTTCAAGGGGCAGCACAAGCTTCCCTGTGCCCTCTTTTCACATCTCAAGTCATCTCTGTTTCGTTTGGACATGACTACTGTGTGCCCTGCACTGTGCTAGGGTCGTGGGCACAGCTTGCGGTCATTCCGCTGCTCAGGCAGAACCACTGCTGGACATTGTAAATGCTAGGCCCAAGAGGCATGGGTGGGGAGAGGCACAGAGCCCGAGGCGGCAGCGGGGGGGAGACAAGGTACTTAGGACAACAACCTGGGTGTAAGTGGGAACAAATCAGAACATGCAGGCACGTTTGCGTGTACGGCTGAGCTAAGCCCTGTGAGTGTCTGATCTTCCAGTTTGCGGCCTCAGGGCAAACAGGTGATCAGATGGGTGTGTGAGCGTGTGCATGTGTGTGTGTTCAGTATTTGGCTGGCATGGAAGATAGATACTGTTATAAATGCTTTACCACAAAGGAGGAAGGCTGCGCAGAGGTGTTAAGATCCCAGCAGCAGGAAAGTGGGGATGACGGGACCTCTGATTTCTATTTCTCTTGCCGCAAAACATGACCGGAAAGTAGTGGGGAGGAAGCTGCTGGTGTGGGGGTCGGTAGCCTGCTACATGTGTGTCTGGGTGCCCGTGCGTGTGTGGGGATGTGTGTGCACACGTACAAGGGATCTCATGCCGGGGCAGCCACATGTTACTTGGGGATGGTGCCGTAGGACACATTCAGATACGTATTCTAAAAGCATATAAATTCATTGCTTCTGGCCTAAATATTTAACAGTAGAGAAGTGGCTTAGTAAATGATCATGGTAGAATATAATACAGTTATGGAGTTCATGATGTTCTCCAACATTCCATTTCCTGTCCTTCCAGGCACATAGCCTATGTATCAGCCCATCCTCCCTGAGCTGCGCTGGCTATGGGACTTCTTTGGCTGGTGGGAAGGAGCTGAAGCAATGGGTACTACTTCCATATAGAGTGTTAAGGGTCTGTCTGTAATCTGCTGCTTCTCCCTCCCCTGTCTCTGCGATGGTGGAAGTGTGTGTGTGTTCATCCTGCCCGTGGGTGCCTGAGTGGCTGTGACAAGCAGAGCCCTCTGCTGACCTGAGTTAGAGATGCAGAGTGAGATGTGACTTTGAGTCATGTTAAGCCCCTGAATTTCAGGGACTGTGTCACTGGAGTTATTCTACTACCGTGAGCTGCAAGGACATCACGAAAACAGATTAATAATCTGAGCCTGGAATGGAAAACAACATGCAAAAATGAAAATCATTGTTCATTTTTCTAAAAGGGACCGTTTTCTTTAATACGGTTTCTTTTTTTATTTCACTTATAAAAAGGATAGAAAGCTCAAGAAATATGAAAGAAACAATTGCTTGTTTCTAAGATTCTGTTCTTGTACAAATTTGAATTTATAGCAGAAGACTTTGTGAAAGAAAGCACTGGGTATCAATTTCAGTTCTTCTGCTGAAAGGTGCTATTGTATTTAAATTAAGTAACACTTACCTAGCAGCTTCAATAAAGGGAATTTGTTAGGGGAGGCATTTCCCTTGTCTTCCAAAGTCAGGTAGAAAATTATTTCCTCCTTTTAAGTCATAGGAAATTGTTGCTTCCTTACCCCCAGCCTTCTCTTGAATCAGAAATATTGTCTCCAAACCCAGATCTCCCTCCCAGGGCTTAACCTCCTCCTGAAAGGTGGAAAAGTCTGGTGGAGGGTAAGGGGGCTGCCACACACGAGAAATACAAAGCTTGATGAACTGGAGAGGAAGTGGGCCCCTGGCCCTGAAGGAGCTCACCTTCCTAGGGACCCAAATGCCTAAGACGTGCGACAATCTGCCACTTGACGGAAGCAGGGATTTGAATGCCATGCACCAGGGGCAGGTATGGGAGCTCCACTCACAGTGAGGGAGCCCAGCCAAGTACTCTGGACCTATAGCTCATCCCAGCTTTATTCTTTGTTCATGTTGGGAGAGATGACAGACTGGAGATTTTGGTGTTGACTGTGGGGACAGGCAGCCTGGATCTGTTTCCTTGTTCTACTACTTCCTAGCTGGGGAACCTTGGGTGAGTTATTCAACCTCTCTGTGCTTTAGTTTTCTCATCTGAGAAATGGGGAAAATCCTCGCATCTACCTTGCAAGTTGTTGGAGGATTCAGTTATGTATGTAGCTCTGAGCATGGAGCCACACACACAGTGAGCACTGAGTCCGTGTTTATTATCGTCCTGCTGTTGTTACTCTGCCTGCAGTCGCTGGAACTCCCTTGCGGAGGCAACTCTGACTTGGGACGACTGCCCCACAGGAGTTAACTCCTTGTACTGCTGCTGGAAGTGGAGAGAAGCGCGAGTTGTATGCATCTGACAATTCTTAGAAGAAATTCAAATATTTCTGTACAATATTTATAGCATCATTAAGGTTTTGAAGAGGCCCCTTCCACTTGATTGCACTTTATGGGAGAAATTATATGCTATTATAGCATCGTTTATGAACCTGAACACTGGCTAAGGGCTTTGGATTAGTTCCTAAGAATATTAAGAGTCTACCATATTCCACCCTAAGGTAGAGAGGCATTCATACTCCTTTCCCCTCTGAAGGCTAAGAGGAAGTGAGAACTTTGTGGGATGAGTGCCAATCTAGTATCATCAGGGGTTAACAGTAGCAGGGGGTGCTGGGGGGGTCTACTGAGCTCAAGGGGCCAGACCACAGGCCAGAAGAAAGATGCAGGCATCTGGCAAGGAAGGATTAAAAAAGAGAGCATCAGGTTTCCTTCTAGATTATTCCATGCAGTTAAAGATGGAGAGATCTGAAGCAGACACTTAGTTCAGGAATAAAGAAGGTATGAATGGCTAGTTTCTGAACATATAATAAAGAGGAATTTGATCGGGAAGAATTAGACCGACACAGCCTTGCTCACGATTCAGGTTTGTGAGTAAGGCACACTGAGGCCAGGGCTATCCCGTCAGTGAATTCTGACAGCCTATGAAGGAGAAACAGACTGCCTATTACAGAGGAGAAAAAGCCCCTGCAAGGGTTTTTGGTGTGTGGTTGGTCAGAAGCCTGGAGTCATGTATGAGATGGAACAGGGTTTGATTTCAAAGTCAGATTCAGGGTGATTTCTTATTTCTTCACTTGTTTATTTCCTGTCTGTGCCCAATAGAGTTAAGATGCACAGAACAGAGCTCCACACCAAACCGTGGATTCTGCTCACTACTGTCTGTCTAGTCCTTAGATCGGTGCTTGGCACATAGAAAGTACTAGTGGGGACCTGTAGAGAGGACCTGAAGGCATGAAAGGAGCACCATGGAGGGGGCTGCAGGGCAAGCACTCGGTCCTCGTACCTGAGGAGGAACTGAACCGCGAGCCTCAAGGCCAACAGGACCCACACTGCCGTCAGCTCCAGAAGCCATCAAGGATCAGGCCAGGGCAACATGGTGCCAGGGAGTGTACTCATGCGCCACCGGATGCCTAGCCTGGCATTTTCCCAACTCTCAGGCCTATCAGCATTTCCAACAAACACTCCATTCAGTGTCTGGGAGTCAGGCTATTTGAGCCCAGCCTCCTCAAGTGTGCCCTGGAAGTAACGTCTTCCGTGGTTGTTGTGAGGATTAAACACAATCATGTATATAATGTACGAAGCATGGCATTTATATATGACTAGGACTCAACAAATGGTAGCTATTATTATTATTATTGTAAAAGTATCAAATTGTACAGATGGTTTATTTCTTTAAAGTTTGTTTTTAAATTTTTTGCCCTAATTATTGGATGTTTATTACGAGTAATTGTTTTGAAAAATACAAGGGAATATTTTGCTTTAATACAAACAAACAAAAGGAAGGAGCAGTGGATAAAGGGTAAGCAGTGTGACATCAGTCTCAGTTCAAATGTGTGCTTTACAGAGGGGACCTCGGAAGGATCAAGGCGTCGACAGCACTCTGGTTCTGGCCCCCCTAGGAGTGAAGAAGCTACACATAAAATGTGGCATATCTGAGAGGTATTGCACTTGGGTCAAGCTGGGGCTAAAATAAAATCTCCTCTAAAAATGCGTTTCAGCTAAATGCAAGCTATTAAACTAACTCTGTTTTTCTTTGAAAGTAGTTAATAGTCAGGTAAACTAGGAAAGATATTTTGGGACCCAATAGGGGCACAGGAAAGCCCCCTACAGCGCCCCCCCCCCCTCGTCGCAAGCCTGTGCCGGGTCTAATATTCACACCTGCAGGCTGGGGGAGGCTCTGGCTCCCGGGGTGGGGGTGGGGGGGAAGCCGGCGACACAACCAGTGCTCTTTTCTGTCTCTCTCATCTTCAGGATGTTCTGAGGTTGTCTTTACAAAAGGATACACAGATTTTTCTTCTGTGTCATTAAAACTCCACACTCCCACACCCTGTGATGAGGTACATTTAAACATACATTAGCAAAATGAAGAACTTTCCCACAACTACTGGGAGGCTTCTGCTGTATGTACCTCATTTCACCGAAAAGGTGCCTTCGGTGATTGAAATCATAAATTCTGAAATAGCACGGGCAGTCTTGCTAGACAGAAGACTGCTACAACAGCAAATCACAACAAGATCCTGCTGTGTGTCCCGGCCTCCCTGGGATATGTTATTGAGCACACAGTCAATGCCAGTTATTTATACTCCTAAGAGGGAGAGACACACTTAATAGGAAAAGATGGCTAGTCTAAAATCAGGATTATTTTGCCTTTGGAAAGAAGTTGGAGACACAGATTCAGAAACAGGCACTGATCTGAGTTGATCCCCACAGCCCACAGCCAGAAGCCTGGCATTGATCAAGACCGCGCCCACTTCCTGACTGTCCCTACCTGCTCCATCACTGGTCACTACGAACTTCCCCCCGCCCACCTGCTTTCCCCGCTCCCCCGCACGGCAGCTTTCATCATCTCTGGATTACTTCCCGTCTTGTTCTTCTCAGAGCCTGTTGCCAGGCCCAGGTCCAAGGGGCACATTTATATTGACTGCAAAGGGAATGGCAGGTGTCCCCTGGAGCTGGGGATATGGCACCTGCCCACCCCCCCCCCCCCGCCATTAGACACATTTCACATGCAAATATGTTTACGTTGTTCCACTTCTTAATCCCATCTTAACAATGGATTACGATGATGCGGTTGAAGATGATCATGACAGCAGGTGCGCACCACATACTAGGCACAGTGCTCACTAAGCCTTTTACATTTCTTCACTTGGTTAGTTCTCGCAACAACCCAATTATCCCCATTTTACAGATGATGAAGCGGAGTTCAAGGGGTTGAGGGATTTGGCCAGGGTCACACAGTTTTGTCTCCTTTTCTTGACATAGTGGCGCCCAGCAGGGCTGAAGAGATGGCCCCCATCTCAGCTACAAAGTATTACGTGAGTTATTTCAGGTGGAGGGGCATTTTGTGAGGTCTCCATACGCTACCTAATACGGTTATTATTAGTAGTATGTCAGGGTGCAGTTCAAACTTTATGGAGAGCATGTGGGTCATACCAGCCTCTTCGCAACTTGGTGCCTGCCTCTCTTTCCAGAGTCATCTCTGGCCACAGACCCTGTTGAGCCCTGGCTGTTCCCCCAAAGGACATTGCTGCTGCAGTCCCCTTGGCTGCCTCCTGATTCCCTTTCCTGGAACGCTGTTTACTTCTTTGACAGGGACATACTGTTGGTCCATCACACTTTGCCTGATCCCTCTACGTGGAGAAGAGCACTTTGTTGCCCCAGAGACTACAGTCTCTCCTCTATTCTTTCACCAGACCCCTGACATGATCTGTTTGCATCTGGGTCTGCCCGCTGCACCGTGAGGCCTCTGAGGGCTGGGCCCTGGATCTCCTTATTGCAGCCTGGAGCTTGGCAAGTGCCTGGCATCTAACAGAAAGCCAACAAAGCTTGCAGAACTGGATTGACCTGGAGTGGGGTTGGCTCAGTTTATAGGAAATTTGACCCCGTATTCTGGTTTGGGTGCCCAACAATAGGAAACTGGAAACCTGACAATATTGTCCTGCTGATGAGAATAGTATAAACCTTGGGAACCTTGAAAATGGGCTTTTAATAAAGGATGATGAGAATGCCAATTTAGATATGTACCCACATGTAACTGGTGCATTCAGAACAGAACCTAACCTAGTAAGAGAGCAGTGCATTTACTTTCTAAGGATTAAGTCTCCTATCCTGCTGTAATTTAAGCTTTAAGGCTTCTCACATGGCATAAACATCCCTCTATTAATTGAAAACACTGCTGGTTAATATATACATCTCAATTTCAAAGCGTTTTATATTCTGTACTATACGTGGAAAATATTTTCCAATGGGCATGTGGCCAACTTCTCATATTATTTCAGGATCAGTGCTCGGTAGAATTTCTTAAAAGATAAATTCAAGAGAACTTTTGTCTTTTCAAAGGAAACAGGAAGGTCACTGTTGGACAAAGACCAAGCTGCCTCTTTTATGGAGGAGAAAAACCAGGGTCCCACAGTTTTGTCTCCTTTTCTCGCCAGGCCTAGAAGGTTAGTTGACTTCCCCAAATCACAGCACCTTCAGTCAAAGGCAACATCAGGTGGGAAGGGCCTGAGTCAGAGATCTTGGAGTGGGTGTGGTGTGAGGCCGGGGCGGGGTCGGGGTGGTCAGGGCATGGTGGGCCATCATAAAGCGTTTGGATTGCATTCCAAGTTCAGTGGGCAGCAGCTGAAGGGTTTCACACAGGGAAATGCTAGGATCAGACCCATGTTTTCTGCTGGAAGGAGGAAGAGCAGGTGGAGGCTTTTGCTGTGGTACAAGTGTGAGGTGACAGGACCCACGTGAAGGGGTGCCAGTGCAGTTGGAAAGATGGGAATGGGGGTGAAGTAGATTTTAGGATCGGAATCAAGAGGACTTGTTGTGGAAGGTAAGGAAGAAGGAAGGATCAAGGGTGACCATTATGCTCCTGGCTTGGGTGGACGGGGTCCTATTTAGGAGATGGGCACCGGGAATTCAGTTTTGGACGTGTAGTGAAGTCAGATTTGAAATGGAAACAGTGTAACAGATGTGAGTTGCTCGGTGTCTTTATCATGGGCATTTTCACTGCCACACCAGTGGGGTTACTAAGGCCAAGGAGAAGTGAGATTTGTATTGTAAATTATGATGTAGTTTGTACACAGGCTCGTTGACAATGTAGTGGGTAACAGACACATTTATTGGTAAATTGATGCAAGTGTCGTGAATGTGCAGTATAAACTGGCATTCACAGAAACGACATTGACTTTGGTGATTCTCCTAGATGACTAGTCTGAGACCCGCTCTAGGTTATAGTTATTAATGATGATCTGAAGCTTGTATAGAACATGTTAACTGAATTCTTCAACTCTTCCTAAGTTAAAGAGCTTTAACTTGTAATAAACGCTTATCAGTATAGATATCGGCATTCCTGTCTGATAGCTTCTTGTTTGGATGTTTGTTATCTGTTCTCTGAAAACGGATACATTTACAACATGTCTTTCGCTGCCAGTTGAAACTGAACATCATTTTAAGAGAACATGCCTTTAGTTTGTTTTCCATTATCTTGATTTTTGGCCAGCTCTGTGCTCTGACACTCCTCTACTGCTCTCTACTGTTCAGAATTATTCAGCAGCCAGCTCACTGCGTGCATAGCCATCCATGGGGGCAGAAGTAGCAGCCTCTCTTCTCTATCTATACTTCATCCCAGTTTATTTTAGGGAGACTTATATGACAGAAATAGTCAAAATAATGATCCACATGGGGCAACAAATGTTTTTTGGACAATTCATTTTCAAGGATTTCCATTGGGCACTATTTATGATCATTATTCCCTGTTCTCTCTTAAAGAGGATCGAGTCCCGCATCGGGTTCCCTGCTCAGTGCAGAGCCTGCTTCTCCCTCTCCCTCTGCCACTCCCTCTGTTTGTGCTCTTCTGTCTATCTCTCTGTCAAATAAATAAATAAATAAATCTTTAAAAAAAAAAAAAAAAAAAAAAAAGAAGGCATTCTTATTGAGTTCCAGCATGAACTCCTTGATCCCCTGCTTTATTATAAAGACTTTTGAGAATGTTACGGTTCAACCTATACAAGGTATTGTTTCAATGCCTTTAACATAAGTCCTGGATGCTTGCCAGACAAGAGTCTACAAAAGTTCACAAGAAACCAAAGGGCATGATAACTCTGCCTCACCACTTAAGGGCATCACATCCTATAAAACTAAATGCAAATGTTCAATATATGCACTTGTTATTTTCAATGCCTATAGAATTAGTTTCAAAGGTAGATACAACTAAAATCACAGTATAGCAGAGATTGGCAATAAGTAATATTCATGATCCTTCTTTTGGGTTACATACCCTAAATGGGAGAAAAGCCATATTTTAAAGCAGCAAACATAATTTTAAAATCATGGTTGTATGTGTGTGTGCACAAATGCTCAAAAGAGACGTACTCAGTTTAGCAGAGACTTATCTCAAATACCAAGATCTATATTAAACTGCTTGAATGACCTACATTTTCTGAATAATTGCTATTTTTTCTTTCTCTACAGAATAAAGTGCCTTCTAGAGGGTCTGTTCTCAGTTCTAGAAACCGAGGGTTCCTTTCAGTAATTTGTCAATTGTAATTTATAGAACTAACCTGTTTAACACTTGGAAACCCATCTACATTGTGAAAGTGGTGACCTCTGCTGGGAAAATTCAAGAGGAACTGGAGTCCCAAACCCTCTCCTTTTCTCTGGTTTGGTTCCATTGCTTGGAATGTGGGAAAAAAACAACATTCCTATTTGCTTTCGGAGTGAACGTGGAATGCTAGCCTGCTACTAAACAGGCACTCGTTAAGACTGATATTCCATCTGATCTCATCTATCCTGGAGAATTTAGGCTCCTTTGTTGGCCATCTGCTTTCCTAAGAGAAAGTCTCTCCCCAGATATGGACACCACCTAGCTCTGAGACTGCATAAATGGGGTCATTAGTTTACCACTGCTTTGCAAAGCGGCTGGAGGGCCTTGTGGTGCATGAAGGAGGGGAACCACAGACCCTTCGAAAGCATGTCTTAGGTCTACTCATTGTTGCCTCGCCAGGGCCCCAAACAGGAAGCCAGTGAAATACATTATAAATATGACCCCGGTTGGTCAAGTACATCAAAGGCACTTTTGTAAAACGTTTCCTTTGGGAGAGGGAGAGGCTGTGTAGGATATATTCATATTGACACAAAAGGAAGGAACGTGTATAAAATTAAAATCACTGACACAGCCAGTTGAAGGATTTGAGGGTTGGCCTGTCTCTAAGAGCACCTTTTTGTGCTGCTTTATAAAATGATGACCTCAACAGTGTGCCTCAAAGCTACTGTTGTCAAGGGAACCCTGCAGACACTGCTAGGAGGGTCCCGACCGCTTTCCATTCTTTATCAGGGAAACAAAAGAGCCACAAGGTGATTGTCACCGGGATCCAATGCTTTCCAATGGGACTAGCCTCACAAAAGAGCTTGCAAAGCTTTAAGTTGCTCTGAAATCAGGGTCCTTTGGGAGCACATATGAACTAAAAGTGACCATCATTTGATAGATGAATGGGAAATTGCTTACAATTACTGAACAGGTCTACGTAGTTCTTGTTGAATCATCAGTGACAAACCCTTAGGTCAGCGGAGGCTTAACATGGTCTAGCATCTGCTATAGAGGGAGAGAGGCACAGAGAACCATGTACAATGTGTAACCTTGGGTTCCAAGGATTGACTTTCGAGTTCTCTTTTCCTCATGCGCTGTCTTGGATTTTCCAAAATCGCTTTAATGAAATGCAGCTGGATTTTGTACTCTTCCCAACCATGCAGAAGATGGGAAAAATGATTTTGTTTACTCGCCTACATCATTTATAAGCTGAAGTGTGAATGAACTAGCAAAACCTTCTGAAACTTATTAAGGTGAATTCTGTCGCCAGAAACACATTTTATAGCTTTTTAAAAAAGCTATGGGGAATTTTCAGCAGGACATGGGTATTTAAAAACACAACTCACTCAGTTAATTGGGAGCCATACAGCTAAGCCTCAGACAATTTAAGTTTTAAAATTTCTCTTGGGGTTTTAAGGGTATTGATCATAACATGCTTATTTAATACTGTTCGACTGTGTGACTGCCCCCTTGCATTAGGGGTAATCCTTGCCCTGCTCCTACCCAGCTCTGGAGAGCTGGACATAATATTCAGCATATGTCTGTGAAAACACAGAAACATATCCAGCATTCCTCCGAGTATGGTTTTAGGACTCTCTACTCCAGCAAACTTGTTTTAGTTATTTCCAATAAATATTTATTTCATTTGGCATGACCCTCAGCTCCATATTTTATTAATTAAGCCTTATGCTTCATCCGAAATACGAAAATAGAAGACTTTCAAGTTACTGAGGATCCCAAATGCATTTCTAATGAAATGCTAATATGGTCTTGGTGACTTTGGGGATTTTGGTGTTGATAAATTTGAGGGTGTTATGGAGTGGTCTCTTATGCCTTATAGAAGCATTTTACTAAACCGTGGCAGTTTTATTCTATTAAGAAATCACACCCCCAAAGGTGTCTGAAAAACTTCCTTTAGAAGATTTCAAAATGCCAGATGCAAGTAGTTTTGCACTAAAACAGTAATTCAGGAACACAAACATCAAGTGAGTTTGATTTTTTTTTTTAGAAGACTTTATGATTTTAGAAGACCCAAATATCTGATTAAAATTCTAGGTCAGAGTTAGTTAGCAGGTTAATGTCGAGTTAGGTTTTAAAAAATTTCTCCAAATATGCAACAGATGACACTCTGCAATTCCAGCTATGTTCACCCATTCTAGAACAGAGCCCTAAACACACTCGGGAATTTCCAATCAGATCTGAAAGACACCAGAGAAAGCGGGCTGGGGCTGGGATTTTTTAAAAAATGCCAAAACAACTGCCAAGAAATAATTTCTCCTTAGACACTGCGGGGGCAGAAGTGGCGTATGATTCCTCTCGACGTTCTGCTTCTGTTCTTGTCCCTGCCTGACATCAGGGGAGGAGCACAGGGAGGCTAGCTTGTTCTGGCTGCCTCCTTGGATTGGGTAGGTGTCTGAGGCTGGAGGCTGAACCCAATCTCTTCCCTTCAGAGTTAACCCTCTTTGCATCCTGGAGGACATACCACCGTTTCCTGTCCTTCTCCTTTCCCTGGGCAGTCTAGAGGGGGAAAAATTACAAAGTTTTCTTGAAGTTGCTGATCA
Organism: Phoca vitulina; assembly: GCF_004348235.1. Classification (NCBI taxonomy): domain Eukaryota; kingdom Metazoa; phylum Chordata; class Mammalia; order Carnivora; family Phocidae; genus Phoca; species Phoca vitulina. The sequence goes on from NW_022589706.1 coordinate 36,647,617, forward strand.
CATGTAAGGTTTTTAAACTTCTCGTACCTTTCACTTTGTGTATCAAGGGAAAGATCGATGATTAGAATCTAATTTTGCCATTTGGTGGCTAGTAATTCGATGGCTCAAGTCCAAGCATGACTCCGAGTTTGTGATATGAGTTAAGGAGTATTCTCTCAGCAACTGTTGCATGCTGGGTACTGCAGGGAATGCAAAAATAAGTAAGTCACCATTCCTCATTGCAAGAAGCTTAGGATCTGGTTGTGGGTTTAGAGATGTACCTAATCTAAGTTTTACAATTTCTAAACTGCAAGGTGGAATTCAGTATTAGTGATGAGAGGTTAAGAAAAGTCTGAACCAGATGAAATTGTCAACATCTGAACATCCAAAAAATCTATAACATCACAATTTCAGATGGCTCAACCTAGTACTTGGTGAGAATTTAGGGCTTGATACATAATACTTTATAACCTGGATGCAAACTCACAATACTTCGAAATGATTTTAAAATGAATGAGTGCATCACTCCCTTTCTCCCTTCACTATATTATGACTTGTTTTCCTAAAATACAGATCAGCTAACTCAGGTTCAACGGCCATCCCTTTCTTCACAAACGTTCTCCTCTTCAAGACAACCCTTTTCTAGATCTTGCTCTCCTTTTTCTTGAGATCCCCAGAGCACAGGTTTCTATAGGATTTCCCTTTGTTTTTATTTATTTTGTTATTGAAGTACAGTTGACACACAACTTGACGTTGGTTTCATGCGTGATAGTGACTCACCGCGAGGCCATGCTCACGACAGGAGTAACTACGGCCGGTCACCACACAACGCTATTACATTGCCATGGACTATAGTCCCTGGGCTGCTCTATAGGATTTCTCTTTAAAGAGAACTCATGGGGCGGTGAGCCATCCCATCTGAGAAGGGGGAACCTATCACAATGGGGACTGGCAATCTGCCATCAGAGCCTCCTGTAAACTGGAATAAGTCATAAGTTCTTCACCGAACTAACTCCAAGCAGTAGTATTTCTGCTCAGATTTCCTTACCTCCATCTTTTCATTTACCTGAATTATCCCTCATGGTTTTTACATTGAGAACTGAGGAGGTGAGGGCTCAGAACTACCTGTTCTTATCAAAATAAAAACTAAGCACCACAATGCAATTAATTCCCTCTCATCAAACCGGCCAACCGGAATAGCTAGAACGGCATTTCCGCACACAGAGAAAAGTGCAGACGAGAGTCGCTCATGATGCGGGTGTCTCAGAAGACCCCACCAAAGTGCATAGAAGAGAACAAGCAGGTTGAGACACCTGCCATGACCAGAGAGGGTCATGCTGGCTTTCTACAGTGTCAGGACAGTGAGGACTTTCCTCCCCCTCGCTTCTCTCCTATCACTCTGAACTCTAACCTTGCAGGGGATGGAAACTGGGGTTTATCAGCTCTGGGAGGGGGAGGAGAAGAGGAGGAGGTGAGAGAGGAGGGGGATGAGGAGGAGGAGGAGGAACCTCACAGGAGGGAGGAGAGAGGCAGCCAGTCACACATCCCTTCTTCAGCTGCGGCAGGCAGAAGCTTTGGAGCTTAACATGACTTCAAGCTTGAAGTTGTGACTATTACATGGGGTTGGACATACCAATTACTCAATTAAGACTGTATTTCCTAAGGGTGACCAGAAAAGTTACGAACTTGCCCAAATATTCATTTAGGGATAAGGGAATTGAATAAAGGAACACTTTTGAGACACAAAAGTTGCTTTATAGGTTGCTTTATGATTGGACTTGATGAGCCATGTTTATCCAACATACTAGTTCCAAACATACCATAGGAGGCCTGTGTGTCCTGGGGCTCTAGAAAGGATCTAAGTTCCGACCGTCAAGTCCAGGAGGGTATGGCTGCTGCTAATTCTCAGGTTTTTTAACATCAAAAAACCAGGCTTCTATCTGTGTAACACTTATTCTATAGTTTGGTTTCCACTTATCTCATTACCTCAATCTTAAAGTGCATATTAAAATATCTTCTGAGGGATGCCAAGCCTCCTTTTTAATAGCAGTTCATGAAGTCAGTGGCTGAATTTACTCCATTTCTGTACTTATTTCCATTTAGGCACATTGACCTAGAGACAAAGGAATACATTTCCCTTCACCATATAATAAATTGACACCAGCATGCTCTTTTCATGTGATCATTTTTTCTCTTCCTTGATTTAATGTTGCCACCCTACTCCCCCTCCTTTTTTGCTAATGCAATGATACCTTGTCTTGACTCTAAAGGTGTATATTACTATCTTCTGTTGCATGAAAATAATAGCTGGGGCGCCTGGGTGGCTCAGTTGGTTAAGCGACTGCCTTCGGCTCAGGTCATGATCCTGGAGTCCCAGGATCGAGTCCCGCATCAGGCTCCCTGCTCAGCAGGGAGTCTGCTTCTCCCTCTGACCCTCCTCCCTCTCATGCTCTCTGTCTCTCATTGTCTCTCTCACAAATAAATAAAATATTAAAAAAAAAAAAAAAAAAAATAAAAAAAAAAAAAGAAAATAATAGCTAAAATTTGTTGACCATCTACTTCTTCTAAATGCTTTATATATTTTATCTCTAGCAGTTACAATAATCCTGATGAAAAAGTAGCAGTAGCTCCATTTTGCAGAAGGAGGAAATGGAACCTTGGAGAGGCCAGCTTATAAAGTTCACACATCAGGGAGTCCGGACTCTCACCTGAGCATGTCTAATCCCTCGGCCCATTTGCTTCTGAAGGATGAACAGAGGGGGCAGGCCTTGTAAGAATGGACCAGCAAACTGGTTCTGCAAATGACTTATGGATTATTTGGTGAGTCCTTTAATCTTTTTTGGTGAAATAAAAACCACACTACATCCATCTATTTATCTTAAAGGATTATGATATGAGACAGATATGCCATTATTGATCAAGCATACTAAGCATAGATGATGTCTTAGTAACACAGTATGACTTTCGGTTTGTCTTCATCCATACTATAATGTCCTTTATAGTATTATCATATCATATTATTATTTTTGTATTTGAAACGCTATAACTTAGAAGTTCAACTTACAATAAAGACACTCTGGAAGTTTCCCTAGTGTGTCCATTTCAAATATAATGCAAAAAAAAAAAAAAAAAAAGGTGTGGGAGGGGATCAAACCACCATGGAATGTTTATGGTAGTGACTTCAGAGGAGCTTGGTAATTTCTATCAGGCAAAACTTTTGCTCCTTTGTTTACATACAATAGACATAATCTAATGTATGTTTTCCATTTCTGCACTGAATTATCTTCCTCCTGAGTTTCTTTTTCCATTTCTTTTATTCCACCTTCTTCCCAACCTGCCTGATGCATTTTGTCTTTTCGAACTTCAGCCTTTTCTGTCAGTTGACAATGACCTCTCCTTCCCTGTGTGCTTCCTTCCCCTCACCCCCGGGTGCTCCCGTCCTGCCCTCTCTGCTTGCGTGTTTCCTCCCTTTATGTTCTCCTGCTCTGCCTCTCCTCCGCTGCCCTCGCTGTTAACATTCTCGCATCACCTCCTGCTCCTCCTTCATGCCTCCTTCAACGTCTCATTATTGCCGCATTTATAAATAGCCTCCAAGTAATCTATCATCTATCCCAGCACTCTCAGATAATCTCTTGACACAGCTCACAGATAGTAGTTAGCAGGAGCTGGAAAATTTACCATGCTCATTTATTATCCCCTTGGAGGGAGTGCTGAGGCAGGGGTCAAAACTGAGAGAAACATCCTACCTGATTCAGCAGCTCCTGAAGAAGGAACTGGCAACAGTTCATCAGAAAGCAGTCTTCTTATGTCTAAGGATGACCACAAATATGTTTCTAAAGAGACAAAGCTGCTGCAAACATACAGGAGGCATTGGGTGATGGGGATCCCCTTGTTTTACCGTGACAATGAACTTGGTCTTGTGCACCTACAAGGCGCCGGACTAGTTTTAACTACTTCAAGTGAATTGTTTAACTCAAGGCTCTTCAAGGAGGTTGTGCGGTTTGTGCCTTATGGGGTCCAGCAGAGGGGTGAGCTGCGGCTGTTTGTCAAACCACAGGGAGAGACTCTCAGACGCCATTTTTCAGATGGAGAAAAATGAGGCTCAGAGGAGTGAAGCAACTTGCCCAAGTGGAGGAACCATGTAAATTTGACAAATGTAGAACCTATCCCCTGTAGATGATTCCCTTCCTAAACTTTAAACAAACTAAGGGCAGGCACCGTGTCCACCTTGCTCACCCTTGTAGCTGCTAGTTTTAGAATGAATGAAAAAATCAAGGGTACAAGTCATGAAACACCCAAAGGATTCGTTTTTCTAACAAAGGAGACATACAGTGATCTTGAGGGAAAAGCCCACTGTTTTAACTCTTAAGCATTACGTCCTCCTTCCGTTCAATCAGAACAGGGCTGGGGGCGGGGGTGGAGAGCGTGGGAGAACCTGGACACACCCATGTGACCACAGGGCAGAGGCGGCTACAGGTAAGCCTTGCAAGGCAGGCCCCTGGTGTGCAGAATCAGGACATCGTACTGATGAGGGGTAGAGAGTGGGCTGGAGGAAGGAGGGGGGTTCAGTTAGGGGTCCTGGCGGGCATCTGGGCCGACTGAGTAGATCTGGCCTGCAGGAAACTTGTTTACTGGCAATACTGGGGGTTCAGGAGGTCGGCGGCTGATGTCCAGTGTGCACGGGGAAACCTAAGTTAACAACAATGGCAACCACGCATTAATACTTATGTGTCAGGCTCTGTGTGTTGTAGGTGTTTTCTCATTTCACCCTCATTAAAACCTCTGCAGTGGCTACTATGATCCCTCCCATTTCAAAGTATGGAAATTGAGGCTAGATAAGCTGTCAAGGTTGTAAGGATAGCAAAAGACAGACTCTGGATTCATTCCCAGATCTGTTGATTTCCAAATCCACATTCTTGCCCTTCTACCTTAGGAGGAGAGACTGGGGTTCAAGGGGAGACCCTCGGGGATCAGGGTTCAAGGGAGAGCCCCTACCACCAAGACAACTAGGGAGAGGATGGAAGTTTCCAGATCCTGGAGGATGAGGAAAATCACACAAGTTTTTGAGGAAGGACTCAGCTTTGGTGAACAACACTGACACAGAGATAGAACTTCGGCTAAGGTCGGGCAAAAGGAGCAGATCACTGGAGGCAGACTAAGAGCCTGCTTACCACCACCCCACAGCTGAACAGAACCAGCCTCAAGGTGACCTGGCATTGCTGCCTCCACCCAGCTGCCCTGTGAGGGAGGCACCTGTAATTCTCTCTGGTTCCAGAACCTGGGGTGGTGGTGTAGCTGTGGAAATGGGAGCCTTGTGCAGGCAGGAAATCGGGCTGGCATTCAAATGTTGAGTTCAGATCGTTCTGTCTGCCAATATGTGACCCGAAGCTATCTTAAATCCTTTTGGAATGAGGTAGGGTACAAACTTAAAAAAAACATACATGTCTGTCCAGTGGATACATTTCCCCAAGCAGCCTTAAAAAGTATGTGTGTATTGTTCTTACGTATTTTTTTTCTTTAATCAGATCTTTTATTTACATGTTGCAACTAAATCATCAAAATACTTTCAATGGCTCAGTAGGATGCATGTCTAAAAGCAGCTCTATGTTTTGGCCTTAAGTGTGTTTATAGGCTCCATGTAATTTTTTACATATGCTGTTTCTCTCCTCAAAATGACTGCTTCAAGAATACCGAAGGAACAAGGACAGTGGCAAAGGGCTAGGATCCATGGGTTGTGTGGTGAAAACAAAATGCTATGCCCTTTCATGAAGACAGGTACTTTTTCTTTTTCTTGACACTGAAATTATTCATAGACTGCTTTGTACTTGACAGAAAAAGAGCTGTACCCTCAGAAAAAGCGCTGGGGACAGAAGGAAGTCTGGGAGAGAAGCGGGGTTGTCAAAAAGAGGATGAGTGGCCCAAACTGTGGGTCTGCTGGCAGTGCCCTGGTGAGGAAGCTGGGGGTACCGATGCGCCCAAAGGGTAGACAAAGGATTCCCACTGCGCCTTGCCCGGTCCCCCATCCGTCTCCCTGTCCTGAGGCTGGCCGGACTCGAGACAACTGGGTTTGGAGCGGGCAGCCCTGGAGGCTACTCCTGGGGAGGGGGGCTCCCTCAGGCAGGTGACAGCCCTGAATGGACCCGGAGGACTGTGGATCACCACAGGATGTACCGGAAAGCCCAGGGATTCTGGACACATTTTGGATGGACTGTGACCAAAGTCAGAGGATCCCTCCTTTTTCTTCACATTGCCTTGCCACTTTACTTTTCTGCAAAACCCTAGCATTTCACCACCATCTTACACTGCCTCAGGCCACCCTGAAATGATGGAGGGGAGGTGGAAAGAGCCAGGGGACTCAGAGCCGGGGAACTGGGTTCTACTTCTGGCTCTGCTAGTACTGACCTTGGATGAAGTGATTAAAGTGTCTGGCAACAGAGTCCTTATCTGTCAGAGGTGGAGGATGGGCTGCAAGGCCCAGTGTTCAGTGAGGAACTTCAAGGTGATGTGGCCCATTGGACAGAGGGACCTATCTTGAGAGCCGAGTAAGCACGGATCAGCCCAGTGCTCCCCTGGAGCCTCGGGTGGTGGGGCCTGCACTCTGTCTCCACGGCTCTCCCCCTCCCTCCACTCCACTCTCCACACACACACACACACACACACACACACACACACACACACACATACACACATACACACATACACACATACACACGCCCCCGCCCCCAGTGGAGTTGGTCTGCCTGTGAGGCTCTACAGAGCCACCTAAATTGATATCCTTTCTGCCCTCACTGTTGACAATGCAAAGGAATTCACCTCATTAACACTAGTAAAGAATGGGAGGCTCTGCATAATATCAGAAAGCCTATTTATCATTGTCATCAACATTTAAAAAAACCTTTACAAGTATCTATTGTGTTAATGACCCTACCAACATCTGTTGCTGGAGAAGGAGTTAACTTACCCCTAAATAGTATCTATTGTAAGAGAGGAAGCAAACCGATGTCACATAGAGTGACTACTGTGTTTCCTGTGTCTCCCTTCTAGATGCTTCTTAAAAGCAAGAAGCAAGATCGAGTCACTGCTGTTTGAGAAGCCGCTTGTTTAGTTAGCATCATGCCTGATCTCAGTAAAATGGGAAGAGAAATAAAGGTCATGGATAATCCCCAAACCTTTCATCTCCTTCAGCCTTTCTCAACAAACCTTTGTTGAAAGCTGCCCCGTACTGCCTTCTTTGAGGGACGGCCATCTCTCTTGACTCCATCTCTGAGGGAAGGGGCAAAGAGAGTGAGCCAGAGGGGAAAAGGGACAAACTGGAAGCCTGGGGTGGGAAGGGTAGACAAAGGATTCCCACTGCTGTCCCGTCTCCCCCTACACACCACCTGAGGTGCTAATGAGACACCGGGCCCCTAGGGTCCCGCCGACATTCCTTAGGACCCCCTGTCTCCTGGAGCTGGAGCAAAAAGGTCTTGGGGCCCTGATGCGCGGACGGTCACAGAACGATGAGAAAAGACTCCCCTGAGCAGCACCAGAGCCTCCTTCCCGCTTCCTGTTCGGCCCATACCGGAAACACATTGGAGCCATTTTCCCTTTTGAAAACGCTGTTTTATGTTTCGGCTTTCAAGATGTCCTAGTTTCTGCATCACAGCATCTTCACATACCAACTCAATGTGTTTTATGTTCATCTGGAGTGAGCTCTCCTCCCTCCCCCTTCTAAGGACTAGAAGGGAAGATGCTGGCTTAGGGGATCAGCAGCTACAGGCCTGGATGGGGTTTGGGGAGAACAAAATGAAATTCTGGCTAATTTGACCCATCTCAGCTCGGAAAACCAGAACCTGATGAATTATTTATGATTCTCCTGACCCCACAGAAATGCAGATCGTGGTTCTTGCCAAGAACAAATTAGGCCTGTCTGCATCTGCTACTCTTCCCAATCAAGCAAGGGCCTCCTGTGAGGAAGGAGAAAGGTCAACGGCCAAGACAAAGGATCAGTCCAAGAGAAGGGGTAGATAAGGCTGCATTCCAGAGCTTCTACTGGAACAGCTACTCTTTGGAAGCACAAGCAAATCTCTTTTCAAAACCCAGAACAAGCCGGGGTTGCATTTGCGTGTCTAAACCATCACAACAGCAGTGCCACTGGGGACGTTTCAAAGGTTTACCTTTTATCTTGCTTCAGGGGCATGCATAACTTCAGGCCCAGTACTGACTAGGTTTGGCTCCAGGGACCGTGACCTTCTTTCCCCAAACCAAGGACCTCTCTATGCTGCAGCACTGGAGACATTTAGGGCTGTATCCCTCTGAGCCTGCTCTGGGACTTTTCCCTTGTTCCCTTGCCTGCGTATAGCAGGTTGTTATTGTTGGCTCCAAAGGAGCTTTGGGAGAGAGTTCCAGGCTCCCCTCCTCCCACCCAACCCTGAGACAGGGGCCCGCGGGAGTGGGACCAAGGAATAAAAGAACTTTGGGAAAACACGGGTGGGCCCTGGTGGTAGGGGCAATTGGAACTTTCCATGGTAAAAAATAAAAAGACAAAAAGCCTTTTGTGGTATGTTCTCTGGTCTTTCCCAGGAGCAGGCGTGGAGACAAGCCTCCTGCTTCTGTGGGGCCCACTTTGGAGCAGAACCAGGAGGAGGAGGTCTGGAGTGGACCACGTAGGCAAGCGCCCGATAGCCTTCAGAGAAACGCTCTCTGACGTCACTTTCTCATTTTCCTCTTGGCCTTGGGATTGGTGAAATGTAGAAAAGGCTAAGCCCAGGGTTAGAAAAGACACCCCTTCAATTTCCTGGGAAATAGGCCTTATGCAGAAAGAGACCCAGAGATTCCTGTATGGTGTAACAGGGTCACCAGTGTAGATGGTCAGATAAGAAATTGCAGCCAGAGTCCAACTATTTCAGGAGGAGATGCCTTTGCCTAGAGGATCTTCTATGCCTGGATCCCTGGCAGCTCTTAGATTCTGAGATCTGGGATGCTGATAAATTCTCTTTTCAAAAAGAGACATAACTAAAAGTCAAGACGATATCTTGATCTGACTGTTAATCAAGAGGAGCAATAAATGGGGCACCTAGGTGGCTCAGTCAGTTGAGGGTCCGACTCTTGATTTCGGCTCAGGTCATGATTTCAGGGTTGTGGGATGGAGCCTACTTGAGATTCTCTCTCTCTCCCTCTCCCCCTCTGCCAACTGGCCCTCTCTCTCTCTAAAATAAATAAAATCTTAAAAAAAGGTGTAGCAATAAATAATGTTAGTTTTCCTAAATTCTTCCTTATTAGATGATGTAATCCTTTTAAACACTCAGTAAAATATTGGTATAAATCCAAGGGACTTTTGAGTTGATGAAACTTAATTTCTTCATTTTAGGGACAAATCAATTTAGGATGCAGAGAGATTATCCAGCCAGGTCACATTGTTAGTTAGTAGCGAAGCTGGGCCTAGTATACAAAGAAATGGTTATTAGCAAGGGCTGGGATCCTCAGAGAGCACTTAACACCGAAGAGGTAAAGTCTTAGCAATCATTCATCAGATACTGAGTCAGGGCGTCCTGTGTGCCAGGCCCTGCTGGGCTGCAGTGTGGAGTCAGACAGACATGGCCTCTGCCCTCACAGGAGACAGAAAACCAGAACATTACAAAATGTTACCAAACAATGGGAAAATGGCAGCAAGGCTAGCTGTATTTCAAGAAAGAATCAATTTATCAGCAGGGTGTCCCTCTGAGCACTTTACATCGTGAGAAAGTTGTAGTTACTAGGCTTAAGTCACACTTAGCTACAGGAGGCTCTCTGTGATGAGATTAAATCCTTCTCATTTGTTCTCAAATGCATATTCCCACATTCATGAACATCAAAGGGAATATTCATTTCAAAAGAGCTAGCTCAGCTTTCCTAGGGTCTACCACTCCATCTCCGGCCAAGGAAATAACTGTAGATGGGAGCCACCTTTCTGCATAGTCAGGAACCCCTTTCTGGCTGGATCCCACAGAAAGATGACAGATGCTCCATCATCACCGACATGAGCGAGGAAGTCACAAATGTGCCGCACATTTATTTTTGATTCTGCAATAACTGAAAGTCTAGATGTTGTAAAGTACTACTTGATTATTTAATTGATTATTGACTATTTGAAACGTCTTTGAATAATACTTAATAATAATAATAATGTGATGATGATAATGATGGAACGTTAATAATATTGTTTAGCCAAAACACATTCTGGGCATCACAACCCATTCCAACTGTCCCTGAGTCATAGGACTGGAACAAAAGATGTCTGGAGGACAAATCCTCACCTGGGGCAAAAAGTACCTTATCCTCTTCTGTAAATCCAACCATGCATATGCTTCCTATAGCTTCCCTCTGAAATTTACTTTGAATGGAAACTGGAATTAACAATAAAGGGATAGTAACTAGGAATTGATTTCGAAAAGAACTGAATGATTATTACTTTCAAGAACATCAGATGACCTTTCCAAGTTGACAAGAACATTGGCAAGTAAAATCCATGGGGACCTGCTGAGTTGACAAGGACACATGTAATTAGCATCTCAATCACCTGTGCCATAAAACTTTGTTTACACTGTTTTGAATCCCTTATTTCAAAGAACAAAGGAAAATTCAGTCCCTTACTAGTAAGAATTACCAGTCTCAAAACTAATAGATTATGAATTAACTCATTTGTATTCTATTTAACAATTCTCATCAAGTTGCAGGATAATTCTACTCCTCCTGCCCAGAGGCAGAGCATTAATAAAATGGCTGGGTCGGGGGAGGTAACACCAATCTGAAGGAGTTGTGGGAGGTCTATTCATGAGATGGGGGCCATTATTTTTCTTCGCTTTGGTTTCTACCTTGATGACGTGTTGTAAAAACAAATAGAACTAAGACTTACGTTCCATATTCAACATAGCTGACTTCATATATAGATGTGTGTCTGATAGTCCCAGAACATGTTTCTCCCTGGATCCTGATAGCAGGGGGACATGATGCTTTAATGTGGAAGAGGTCATTTCCCCTACTGACCCCTCACCATGTACTGTAGCACTTGCGGCTCTGCTCCTATTCAAAGGGGAGGTGGGAGACCTCAGGGTAAACTCTTCACCGTATGCCCCTTGCTTACCCACTCAGCCTTGCCCCTTGCTACTCTCTGACCTGCATTCAAGCCGTGTCCAGCTTTGAGCTTTGTCCCCTCAGAGGGCCTTTGCTATGCTATTTCCACACCCAGAACATTCTTTTCTTTCTCCTCTGCATCTGGCTAACTCCTACTCACCCATCGAATTCAGTTTTGATGTCACTTCGTCCAGGAAGCCTTCCATGGACCCCAGGTCTTATTAAATTTTGAATACAGCTGAACCCACTGGAAAGATCTTAACCAGAGTTTGTACCAAGTGTTCCCATAGATACTGTGCTAAGCAAATACACTGTTAATTAATGGTGTGCCACCTAGACCACCAGTCACTGATTTTGAGTGCCAGGGCTGTGTGGGAAACCGTGTACCGTTCTTTCTCTTGAGAGGAGAACTAACATTTCGCAGTGCATGCAAACCAACAGAGAGTAGACAGGGATTCTATTTTCTAAAGTTTGGCATACTCAGATGCCAGGAAAATGAAAAAGCCTCCTTTTCTCTCTGCAAAGTAAGTCCCACTTTGTGTACTGATCCGGCTGAGAATAGCTGGCTTATATGTTTTCGTTTGTCCCCCTCACGCCAGGTGTTAGGCTGGATTCCCCTTGTCCGTCCCATCTGGCTCTCACTGTGTGACGCCTAAGCCAAAGCCTCCAGTAGAAATGTTATGACGAACCTGGCATTTGGGTAATAAAGGGGAGTCTTAAAGTAATACTGCAGTAGCTTTTGCCTCCAAGCCCCTCACACATATAGCAAAAGAAAACTTTATTTTACAGAAGGCATCAGAAATACAAGTGAGGCCTCTTGATTTCTTTTATTGCCATCTAAAATGGGAAGAGTCTCCATGTCATATTCTCGTCCTTTTGACCTTCTGCTTTATAGTTCCTGTCTGCTTCTAGAACTCTTGGGTTAACGATGCCTTTCTGAAATCATCTGAAGGCCATCTGCTGCTGATGGATCAGCGTGACTCAGGTCACCATGGACAGTCTTAAAAGTTAGCAAAGATGAATTTCTCACTGTCCTCTTGGGTTCCTGCTGGGCTGTTCTAGGCAGTGATGACACGGCAGCCTCTGAGCTTCTGGGACACTAAGTCCCCGACTTTGGTCAGCATGTCACAGTCTGTTTACCTGCGTGTTCCATATAAGCAGGAGCTCCTTAGGGACTGCATTTTTTACATCTTTGCCCTTTCCCTCAGCAGCAAGCCCCCAGCACAGTGCTTGGGATCTAGCAGAGCCTCCGGGAATGCTGGGAATGCTGGGGAGCGGGGTGGTGGGCCCTCTGAATGTATGTGCTTTCACAGGGTGCCCCCTGGAGTACCAGTGAGGAGAGTGTGGGATGGGAAAGGCCAGAAGAGGCCCGTACCTGGACAGCCTATTAGACAGTCAGGTGATAAATACTTGAGTTCTATCAGGGGTCACTAACGGATTTTGCCTCTGATATTTAAAAAAAAAAATCAAACGATTTAATATACAAATAGGGACTTCCATCTTCTTTTGAAAAATTAGATCTTGCAACATGGGGCCCAATTGTGGCTTGGCGACCATCGGCTAGAGCCGAGCAGTGGTGACGCCTTCAGATGGGACACTGTCCCCGACCACCCACCTTCTGTGTTCAGACTACCTGTGTGGCCTCTGAGGCATCTGGGTGCGCCCTGTTCTACTGGAGGCCAGCTTAGAGCCAGCTGGATTGTGCACAGGGGGGCAAGGGGAACTGAGAGCTGAAGCCTGAGTCCTGGAGTTCCCAGGATATAGCACTGAGAATCACGACACCCAGAATTGCGGCCTGTTTTCCGGGTCAACCTGGTCCTGGCCATCTGCATCCTTGCAGCAGTATTGGTGGATTCATGCCAGCAGAGGGAAGGAATGGTCCCCTCAAGGGAAGGGCGGCTAGTTATTATAGGACCGTCATACTAATGCAGTATACGCTCATAGTAACCACTCAACATTGCTTTCTTGAATGATATATCCCGGCTCGTGTGCTAAAATAGATCAAATATGCACACTGAATTCTATTCTCATTGATTTTCTTTTATTGGAGAGATGCTTCTACATTGGGGTAATTATCTCTAAGATTTACTAAAACCGCACACAGGGTGACAGAGAAGAATTCGAGGCCCTATCCCTGAAGAATTAGTACCTCTCTTTGAGTTGCATGGCTGTGGGCACAAAAAGCCAAAGTGGGTAAGTTCTAAAAAGAAAAGTTCTACTTTTAATGAGGCCCTGAGAATCCAATCAGGCTGCTCCTCTTATTTAAGCCTTCAGCAGCTCTATACTGCTTCCAGAATAAAGCCCTTGCTTTGACATATAAGGCCTTTTGTGACAGTCACACCTCCTGTCTCTTTCTCTCTCTCTTGCACACACGCACATACACACACATGCACACATGCATGCACACGTGTGTGTGAAGACCACGTTGCCACTTAGCAACATGTAATGCCCTGAATGTGCTGTGTCCTCCAAGATCCCCATGCCCTGTCCACCTGGACAACTGTACTCAATCATCAAGGACCTCCCCCCGACCAAGGAGACCATTGCTGACTTCAAGGGCAGAGGTACGTGGTCCTGGGCTCCAGGGCAATTTGTCCATATCTTGTTCTGGCTTTTGAGCCCCTGTGGACAGGGCTATGGTCTTATCTTCTTAAACTCTGCACTGCTCGGCATTTTGCTTAGGCCACAGAGGGAATTTCATACGTATTTATTATAAGAATAAACTTTGCAATGTCATTAAAGTTCTAAAAGGAAAAAGGGAACCATGAAAATAATTCTCTATCCCAAGATGAAGATTCTCCATCTCCTTATTTCCTATGCCTGGACATGGACTGGAACCCCTAAACTGCATTTCAATCCAAAGGCTGAAGTGGTCTAATAACCTACTCTGTGTCAGTTATACATATTTTTAAAAAGCATCCTCAGGTGACCTATACCATCGTTGCACATATTGAGTAACTATAGTATAGTACCACAAATCTATGTCATATAAGACATTATATAATAGAATAGCTACACTCCCTGCCTCCTCAGTTGGCAGATAAGGAAACCGAAGCCTCTAGAACCTATTGTAGGTCACACAGATAACTGATGGCAGAACTGAGACTAGAATCGAGCCTATCCAGCATTGGTCTGGAAGGATCTAGAGTTCTTCCAGCATTGCAGTCGTTAATTCTCAGGTGTTGCACTAAATGCTATGACATTGGCTACCTTCACCATAAAACAAACAAACAAACAAAAACCCCCACCCCCACCAACAATATCAACAATCAGCATTTTTGATACTTCTTGAATCTAATCTTGCAATACAGTAATCAAAGCTAACTGCAATGGTGTGGTACGGTGTGGCTTCCTCCTTAAGGACGACGATGGCTGAAGGGCTGTTTGGTGTTCATGCTCCTTTCGGGGGGAGGCAGCACAGGGTCAGCCGTGGAGAACTATACGTATCTCCTGCAGTGATCATTTCTGCGAGTAAATTGTTGCCCCTTCTACCAACATAGCCAAGACAGCACACAGTGGAATGGAAATTAACCCTAATTACCTACTTTCCTGCCTTTTACTGAATGATTTTCCATTGTTTTATCCTCTTTCTCTGTTTATTTGGCTTAATTACATGGTTGGCTTGATTTGCACTGGAGAAAAAAGATGAAAATTTGACTTTTATTTACTTGTAAAGGGGGTTTCTACCATGCTGCACTAAGACCAGGCTTACCTTTATTATAATAACTAAACCAGTTTTCCAGATGAAGGGTAAACTAGTTAGATTGTTATTTTGGTAATTTAATCTTTTAACAGTGGAAAAGGTATGTAGGATAATATAAGAGGGTGAAGTTTAATTAAAACGTGAACACCCCAAATAGCTTTAAATTCCTATGTATTTATATGTTTCGGAATAGGTGTATGTAGGAATATTCACAGAGGGAAGAGAGCAAACAGCTGCTGAGCACCAAGCACTGTGCTAGATACTTGACATACAATGTCTCACTTCATCTTCATAGTAAATTTATGAGAAATACATTATTAAGCCATTTTATAGATGAGGAAACTAACAGTCTAAGAGTTTTGTAACTGGCCCAAGTTCACATAAGTACTAGGCTGTAAAGCTAATCTTTGAATCGAGGGGGTCTAACTCCGAAGTTAGTGTTCTTTTCGCTACATGCTATTAAGTGGCGTTGCAGCTGATGAGACCACCGACTCATCTGCCAGCCAGTCTGGCTACCAAGAAGGGAAGGAGAGGCAGAGGAAGGCCAGCAGGTGAGGTATGACAAAGGAAGCTTCAGAGCAGGGACAGGCACCGAGAGAGGACATTAGCAAGAAACCCACGGTTAAGGGGAAGATGGAGAAGCTTGAGGCCAGTAAAACGAGTATTATGACTTTCCCCTTTCTCTCCGTAAAGGTCTAATTGGTATGTAGCTGGATGGCCAAGTCAAGCAGGGAGCCAAAGGGGAGGACGTGTCAGAAAAGTCAGGTTTGCCTGCCGGCTTAGAAGGTCTGGAAGGGATGTGACAACCAGACAGAGCAACGGAGAGTGTAACTTTTCCTCCTGTCACTAGCAATACCACTACGATTAGCATTACCACCATGGCCAAGCTTGCATTTTTTCAGCATCTAATTCAACTGAACTTACGTATCTTGAGCACCTCCTATGGCCTTGATCTGGTTCTAGACAATGGGTCTCAGGGTGTAGGCAAAGAAAAGACAATCCCTGCCTTCTGGACTTCAAGATCTGTAAATAAATAGGTTCCTACTATATCTTGGGCTCTACAAGGACAGAGACCTTGCCTCCCTCCTTCCTTCATACCGTATGCCAGGCATTGTTCTTCGTGGTGGGAGCACAGCGACAAGCATTAGAGAAAGATCTCTGTTCTTATGAGGCTTATGATCTAGAGCCATGCTGTCCAACAGAGTAGTCACTAGTCAGGTGTAACTATTTACACATTTAGTTCCTCAGTTGCACTAGTCACACATCAAGGCACAATAGCCACATGGGTCAAGTGGCTACCCTAGTGCATAGTGCAGATATAGAACATTGCCATCACCACCAAGAGATCTACTAGATAGTACTGTTCTAGAATCCCATTTGTGGTTAGATCTTTAGAATCTAGCACTGTGCCTGGCACATAATAGGTGCTATCAAATAGGCACTAAATGTTAAAGCAATAAGCACAGCAATAAAAGTATGAGCCAATACAGAAATAGCATAGGGGAGGAAAGATTTTACATAATAGGATGGGGACAAGAAATACCTCCAAGAAGAGAGAGGCATCAGTGATGGGATTTGACATACATTAAAGGTTTTGATATACATTTTGTCAACAAAGGTGGCTTGCTACAATTCTAATGGGAGAGTGGAAGAGAATTCCTTTCAAAGTTAAATGCCGACTTTAATGATAGCACTGGTCAGCTGCTTCTTGGACAGGCAGGGCTGAAATGTGGGGGAAGAGGAAGGGGGCACAATAACAGCTTTCAAACTCCTGAGGAATTCTCATTAGGAGGAAGTAAACAGAAAGCGTGCCCTCCTTATTTTAGGAAATAAACAGTTTGCAGTAAATGCCTGAAATAGTCCTGGTTCTTAAGTATTACTATGCTCTTCAAAATGAATGTTCTGGGAGGCCTCCCTTTTAATCAGCAAATACGCTAGTCAGAGCCTTCTATAAAAAGAAGCAGTACTTAGGTGTCCATTCCTTAGCCACAAAAGGAAACTGAATAACAACATACACACGCTACGTGGTCAGTGATGGAGACCTCTGGGGTCTGATTCAGACTCACTCCGGTCTAGATGTCCGATCCAGTGGGTATCTCAGCTCCCCGAGACCCAGAAGATTGGAGAGTGCAGAAAGATATGTAAACAAGCCCTGGGCAGAGGCCAGGTCCGCTGACTTCATTGCCAACATCTGCTTACAGAGAAGCATGAGGCTAAACCTGGTTATAGCTTACTTAAAGGTGACCTGGTAGCTGGCCAGACCCCCACTGTCCTTGTTATCCAAATAAGTCCCATAACTAACACTTCACATAGCTCTTATTGAATGCCAGGGGTTAATTCATTTAATCCCTACAACAGCCCTGCAAGATGGGTACTATTAGGATTCCTTTTGACAGATGGAGGGATTAAGGCACAGAGAGGGTATGTCACTTGCCCAAGGTCACACAACCAACTAGTGAGAGGCAGAGCTGGCGTTTGAAAACACTGGTCATATGCCAAGTGTGTTTGGAGACAGGGAGGCCAAAGTGGGGGCATGGTGGTGAGAAGGTTCCACACTTGCTTAAACTTTTGGGGGCACCCTGGGAACTTTTCAAGGTGACTCCTCTTCCTGACACCCTGGAGCACCCCTGGAAGTAAGAATGGTGGAGAGCCAGGGGCACTGCTCACCGTTGGGGGTATTTTCAGGGTTTAAGTATCTTTTTTTCCCCCTGAAAGCTCCCTGCTCTTGGGAGATGGGGATTTCTACCCTTAACTTTCATTATGACTCCACTCCCCAAATCCATAGAGGCCAGTACAAGAGATGTTGAAGAGATCTTCAAATTCTGTACTTTTCCATGAAGCCCCAAGGGGAGGGAACAGGCGTGACCCCCCACAGCTGGCCTCTGCTGATGGGAAAGTCCCTGGCTTGCCTGCCCAAGGTCAGGCATCTGACCCCACTCAGCAAGGACCAAGAGCCCCAAGTCTTGGCCAACTCTGGGCTCCCAACCACCTATGGTTTTTCTTACTCATGAGGAAGAGTTTGTGAGGCCCCCCTCCTTGCACATTAAACTGAAGAGACAGCTGCAAGCACGATAGGCTCTTCGGGTTCCTTACTGGCAGGTATGTCGATTACACCATTATAAAGACAGCCCCCTGTCTTCGGAAAGAGGATTCATTTTCTTAAACTGGCATCTATTTCTTGAAGTCCTTTGGTCCCATAAGGACAGGTCAAACTATAATAAGATGTAATAATAAAACTTGCAATCAAAGAGACCCAAACGGTATCACGTTGAAAAAAATAAGACTTATGTGCTCTTCGCACGACCGAAGCAAGCTTTTTTAGCTGTGTTTTTTTTTTTTAATGTTTTATTTATTTATTCATGAGAGTCAGAGAGAGAGAGAGAGAGAGAGAGAGAGAGAGAGAGAGAGAGAGGCAGAGGCAGAGGGAGAAGCAGGCTCCCCGCCTAGCAGGGAGCCCGATGCGTGACTCGATCCCAGGACCCTGGGATCATGACCTGAGCCGAAGGCAGACGCTTAACCATCTGAGCCATCCAGGCGCCCTTTTAGCTGTGTTTTATGCTAACATCCAAATTCTACTGAAACCTTCCAGATTTTGTGTGCATTCACAAACATAAAAGGCATCATCCTGCACAAGGCCTTTTGCCATTTGCTCCACGTGACACCCGCCTCTGAAAAAGCACTTCTGTATGTCAGGTACTCCACTACCCACTCCAGGAGGAAAGAGGGATAAAGAGGGGCCCAGAGCTCTGTATGCTTCTGACAAAACCCTTCCCTTCCCCTACACCTGCCTCTCCTTCAACATGCACAGTCTCACCACAACAATCTGCCTTGGAGATCATCAGGACTAAGCCCAATATGTCCTGTACTCCTTGTCACGTCTGTCACCCATGCCTCCCGGGAATTCCCCATCACTCCTGCTCTCAAGAGCTCTGCAGAACCCTCCTTAGCCTCCATTTCCCCCGACCAACTTCCAAATCCCTGTGCCTCCTGGAATTCATGTCCATTAGCACTAAGATCCTCTATATTCGCAACTTCTTTGAAACCTCCCTTTACCTTCTTGCTCTCCCCTCTCTGACAGCTCTCTCAAGTAGTGGCTGCTTTCTCTCCCATAAGCTTCCCGCCACCGGGCCTGGAGGTGAGGTCCATAGTCTTTAGTCAGCAGTACTAGAAATATTGCCATCAGCAGCTCTACTGTAGGACTATTGTAGGACTTTACTTGTTAGGTTTTATGGGTAGACTGCTTTAAGGGATTCGACCCAATCCAAGTGCAAGGATGCCTGCCATGTCCTTGCTGAATTACCTTGCTTAGCTAACTTAGTGGACTTGAGCAAGTTGTTTTCCCCAAATTTACAGGTTTTTATCAAGTACAGTCTACTCTGTGCTAGGTGATATGAGAAGCTTGAAATAGAGATGCTACCCTCCTCAAACTTATCTACCTGGGGAAACAGGAGTTCGTGTGGGATAATGACTAAGGGCATGTAAGTGGCTTCCAAAAGCCCCCATATAAAAATTGCTCTCATGCAGTCATTGGGAAGGAATGTGAATGCAGGACCAGGCTGCGTGCAGACCCCAAACTTGAACAGGGCCGCTCCCACTTACCTCTGGCCCACTCTTGCAATGCCTATCGGTCCTAATAGCCAGATAGTCCATTTTTTCAAGAGACACTAGAAATGCAGGTTTTAAAGTGAAATCTGAATTTTATTTTTTTTGTTATTATTATTTTTTTAAGTAGGCTCCATGCCCAATATGGGGCTCAAACTCATGACCCTGACATCAAGAGTCACACACTCTACCAACTGAGCAAGCCAGGTGCCCGGAAATCTGAATTTTAGAGAACTGATAATTCAAAAAAAATTAAAAACATTGTGAAAGGTAGCCTAGTAGAGTGTTAAAAGCATGGATTCTGGAGCTAGACCAGCTAGGTTCAAATCTTAGCTCCAGAATTCACTATGGGTGTGTCCTGGGCCCGCTAGCAAACTTTTCTGTGTCGGCATCTGTATTTATAAAATGGACATAATAATAGCACCCACCTCCTAACTCTATAACCTGCCTGATAGTGTCTGGAAGCACTCTATAAAAGTTTGATAACTGCCTAAGAGTAACCAGCCTTCTTGCACACCCACGAAAGATCAGTTCTAAGCATGACGAGCATCAGTCTTAGTGCATTTAAGTCAATATACAAGAGAGCATTTTTGGGTGCTTATAAATAGGGCAGAGTATAAGAACTCGGACATCTCAAGAGGAGATTCATGTGGGATGGAGAGGCTTCTTGAAGATGAACCTGAGCTGGGCTCTACAGGACAGGGCTACCGGCCGGCCAGCAAGACAGAGAAGGTTACAGGCAGGTGGGTGTTTCAGGCAGGGTCTCTGCAGGAAACATTCAAACTGGGCAATGTGAGGACAGTTTAATAAAAGGGCTATTTATGAAGATGTGGGCAGGGCTTAAGGAAACAAAGTAGGGGAGGTAGAGCAGCACTCCAGGGCTAGTCACAACGGAGGCCATGCCCAGGCCTAAAGAGACAAGGGAAGGAAGCAGCATCCAGAACATGAGAAAAGAGCGCTATGGGGGGCTGGCTGACAGGGGACAAGGCGATGAATCCCCAAACCTCATTCTCCTCCTAAAATCTCTAGCTGCTGCTTCTCCATTAGCTGGTGCCAACCCGAAGCCAGTGGCGATGGAGCCCACTGATGTAGGCCATGTGGGATGACCCCTCCCCACCCCCAAGCCCGCACAGAGCAGAGTTAAGAGTGAGGAGAACAGCTAGCACAATGGGAAAGACGAAGCAAAAGGAACAGAGGCTAAAATGTGTTACAGAGCAAGAAAGCTACTCAAGCCTTAGTTTTTCTATCATATTCATTTGCTGTCCCTAAAGTCCAATAAATAACAGGAAAACCTTTTACAGTGTTGGAAGGACACTGTGGCTATACACACGTGATTGGTGAGCTGGGGAAGTGAGAGAGAGGAGGAGAAGTCGGCCAGTGGCTCAGGGGACAGGGAGGTGCATGTATAAAACACTTTGCAAAATAGCAAAAGGTTTCTAGAGAAAGAAAAACACACACACACATGTCTATAAAACTGTTGAACTTGAATGCTTAGCCAGGTTTTTGGAGACAAGCTATAGAAAGCAGACCATATTGTCTTCATGGACATGACCTCAAAGTATAAAGAATGGAAAGTGACTGGCCAAAAAGCCCCAGAGAAGTGTTTCCCAATTGTCTATAATTAAAAAAAAAAATCATGCAGAACTATCTGCTTGGTTCAGCCAAAATGTGAATGAGCTACTCTACGTACTTGCTCGCGTGATGCTGCGTATTTTGCTAGAACAATCTAAGCCCTGACATAGAGACTCAAGTCTCAGTAGCGGCTCTGGAAAGCACGGTGTGGACTATGGGGCCTTTCCTTTGTGAGCCTCGCCTCCCAGTTACCTTTGATAAACCCGCCATCATCCATAGATGGCCGTAAACTCCTGCTCCTCACAAACCATGACCTTCTTCCTGTAGGGGCTCTCGAAGTAGCAACTTCCACGCTGCCAGGCAGCGCTTCCTCTGGCTGGGACCAATGGCCTTCCGGGGACCTCCAAGATCTTGGAATCCCGTCTTCCCAAAAATATTTTCCAAAAGTCCCCGTAGGCACCAAATGAACAAAGGATCCCATGGTCAAATGAGTTTGGGAAACGCTGTTTGAGATCCACAAAAGTTAAACAGGTTTTCCTTAAGGATAAACCTCTGAGAGCTTTTGATACCAAACGCAAATGGCAAATCTCCTGGAGGAAGATATGGCATGCAGAGATTTTCAAGCTTACTTGGTGAGGGAATATGTTTCCTTCAGCAGGCCGCTTGCGGGACAGAGGTGCTGTGGAACACGCTTGGGAATGGGAAAAGAAGAAACTGGGGTCCGAAGAAGGGAAATGTCATGCTCAAGGCTTCCCCACTGATTGGCTCTCTGCTTGTAGCAATAATGAGATGCAGTGTTGACCTTACGTGTAACCTTCTTTTATAGCCATAACTCATCCAACCTCCACTTAGACGGAAAAAGTCTCCTCCGTTCTGTCTTTTCCTAATAAGGCATGTGTCCTTTCTTGTCATCATCTCCTACTCCCCTTTATCATTTTAATTGCATTTCTCTGAACTTGACCCCATCCTAAACTGTCTTTCTTGAGGAACAAGGCCAGGAACATTGTACACATTCCAGGTAGGAGCACACGATGGCTCTGTCTATGTGTTCAGCCTGGTTTCCTGTAACTTTGCCAAGGACCCAACATGTTGTTGGCCCTGTGACCTACAGGAGCCCCATGTTCATTGAACTTTCCGGGGCTGCACTGATAGCTCAAAGCACACCATCTTCTAAGTCAAGGGCTTATGTTTCATTTCCTGCCCCAGATTAGGCTAGAGATCATCTATCCTATCTCAGATCTCCCACAGTGTCCAGCCTCCCACATGATTGCTGGCTCCCCAAAAGTCTTGCATTTGCTTTGCTGAGTTGATATTTTAGAAGTTTCTTCCCTAATTATTATTCTGCTCTGGCCCCAAAGAAAACACATTTACTGCATGTCTATAGCTTTGCAGGATCTTCTTGATATTTATCCCCGACAGCTAACTTTGGAATTATGCCAAATTTACAATTACTTTCTTTAAATGCCTTAAAAATATTTTCTATGAAAAATATTTACTATAAACTGTTTCTTAGGGCCCTGTACTGCTTTTTCTAGATATGACAAAGGTTTATGTCCAGTTGGAAGACAGCCTTTAAAACAAATGGCTTTTACAAAATAGCAAAGATGCTGGCAATTAAAAGAACAGCCAAGCAAACGGGTTTGTGCTTTTAACTGAGTAAGGTATAGAATTGTTGAATCATTATATTTTATACCTGAAACGAATATGACACTGTATGTTAATTATACCTGAATTTAAAAAAAAACAGGTTTGTGCTTTTAGACACAGACACACTGAATTCCGCTGAATGTCAAGGCTGAATTGGGGAGTCCAGCTGCTTCTTACACTACAGCAATGAGGACAGAACATTCTTGGCTGAAAGCCCTGTCCTTGTGGGCAGGATGCCTTTGAATTAGACTTCCCAGTACCCGGCATGGTTCTGGGCTCAGAGTAGATGCTCAATAAACATTTTTTAAAGGAACAAATGATTGTATAAAGGAATGAATAAATGAACAAAGAAACATTCTGGAAAAGAAATGTCTTAGGCATGGTATGGTCCCAGCAGCCAAGCATAAGTTTTCAGTGTCCTTTGTTCTTTTTCTCATTTCTTGAAATCCAGCCCCTCCAACACATCCTTTGTACTCTGAGACATTCCTCAGATCCCCACACAGCAGGAGGCGATCTAGTCAGTCACATCTTTAGATAATGAAAATTTTAAATTTCCAAGGAGAATTCAGGCTGTAAAACCATTAGCTGCAAACCCTTCAGAATGCCTTTAGGAACTAAAGGTGACATTTGTGTCTACAGAATAGATTAGAAAAGCATTCAATTCAAACACTGTTCTAAAGCAGCACATATGTCTAATTTTATACTGTACATTTGGATTCTATTTTTCCCTCTAAAAAAGGCACAAAGATAGCAAAATATTATGTTTGCCAATTCATGGAACAGTTGTTACTATGTTGTATCTATTTCTATGAGGACATTGTTAGGGAGCTGTGCTCATAATAGAACCTTCATTCTAAATCTCTGTGCACCTTATGAATTTCACCCCGTCTTAGCATTTTTTTTCCCCAAAGAAGTCATTCAGGTTCCTTTAATAATATCAGTAACTAGCTCCAGCCTTCCACAGCTGCAGAGGTTTACCGTCCTGGGAGATTTTCAACGTTACAATTCATGCTTCCAATGAAAACATTGACAGAGTTGACATGATTTACGGGGGAGAAGGACTGATTAGGGACTAGCATACGACCAAGCAAATATTAAACAACGATGGGGAACTTTTAATACGCAATGCTCTCTCTGTTCATAACAAAAACAAGCCAGAAACAATTTCCTGTGCTACACTTAAGTGAAATGGAAACTTGTGTTAAAGGTTCCTTGTCGTGTGTTGTACACATTTCAGCAAAGCAGCCTTCACCTATGAGAGACACTGGCTCTTCAAGGCCTCCATCCTTTCCATTTCAAATGGAAACCAGCTGTACCTCTCAGCGGTTACAAGAACACCGATGCAGGAGGTCATCGCTGAGCTGGAAGACACCTCACTGTGAAACGCGTCAAGCTTCTTCATCTCAGCTGAAGTTTGTCCGCAGTGAATTGTCAGTGACAACCTGAAGTTCCTTGATGCTTTCAGGGCATTATTATATCTCCTTCTCTGGAGATATAAATAAGCACAGAATATACTAGGAATTGGGGGCTGAAATAGACACTGATTTGGAGAGACAGAAAAGGTTCTGAAAAGATAAATCTATGGATTTTCCATTAAGAGTAAGTAATTTTGAAAAACCAGTTTTAGATTTTTTTTTTTCCCCTTAATGATTTAACTCCTCCTGAATGATTTGAGTACACCCCATATGCCCCAACTCTCTGCCCCCGAATTTCCAAAAGCAACAGTAAAAAAGATCATGGCGGAAGTCAAAGGGTCAATGGATCCTAAGTAGCTTTCAGGCTCAAGTATGCACCTTCGGCCATGAGAAAGGTGGAGCCGTGTTATGAGTCACCCCTTGACAAGAGGTTCCAGACCATAAAAATGAACAACTGCATATTTAGTGCTATGAAATGCAGAACTTATAAATCTCGAAGGGGTAAATTTGAAATTGGGAAAGAGTGAGATATCTTATTAGTCTAAAATCACATACACACACACAAGCACGCGCACACACACACACACACACACACACACACACACACACACAGCAAAGGTGGGGAGGAGTAGAAGCAGAGACTGCTCTACAATCCTGGCCATGTATGTTGTCAAGATTCAAAAAAGAATACTTTTTGTCTCTCTTTGAGTCTTTGTTCATATAGGATAAAATTTTTACCAACTTCGTTTTCATAGCTTTTCAGAAGGGATGAACTAGCACCTTTCTGGTACTGCTCACAAGCACATTTCCAGCCAGTCAGCACAACATCCATCTGCATTTATGGAGTTAATTGATGTCTATTAATTTTGCTCAGATTCTCTCTCCTTCTTCCACCTCCCTATCCCTTGCTTTTTTTTTTTTTTTTTTCTGTTTTAAAGAGAGAAAGCTAATGAAAACCATGTTTATGTGCTCAAAGGCACAGAGGAAATTCATTACTCTGAGGAATAGCACACTCCACAAGTGAAATGAAAGTAATCTTATTTATGACAGGAAGGGGCCCTAGCTAGACTGAACTGCACCACACTCAGACTGTTACGTAGAAGAGACTCTCTGCAGAGCTCCTGCACCAATTCCAAATGGCGGCCTCGCTGACAACAAACACATTTGCGGTTCTGTGTTTGGAAACTCTTAGAAGCCCCAGAAACAGGGTCATCTAATAGAGACAAGAAAAGAAACCTGTTTAGAATAGACCATTCTTCCTTCACACCTTCTGGTACCTTCCTGGGACTCCATATTACTAAATTTCAAAAGACACTTCACAAGTCATTAGTCCATGACATTTATTAAGTACTGGCCTGTAAATACAGTTAGGCTAGTTTCATGGCCTAATTCCCTTATTATAAGGGTTCTTCACTGTAGATTCATGGGCCATTTCCATGTAAATAAATAATGGAACTGTTCAAATGACATGTTTTCACAATAAATGTCCACTTGGGCGCTGGCAGACAATTTCCCCTTTCCTTCCTGAAAATCCCATCAACAGTAAGTATACTTCTCATGTAACTACTGCATTTTTTTTTTTTTTTTTTTTTTGCCCCATATGTCTTTTTTCCTCATTCATTTAGTCAACAAAAATAGCTTAGGTCTTGTGTACTAGATAGGAGCTACTAGAGGGCGAGTCTCTTCTAAACTACTCATGAGTACTCAACAAAATCTTAATAAACATTATGTGGATTTTTGGCAGGAATAAGATGGTTTTTCTAGTATTTATGGTGTGGCTTCCTAGAACAACTTTTGCTGGAAGGTCCTCTGAGACCATCAGCCCAACCCCTTGTCTATGGATGAGGAAAGAGACTCAAGGGTAAATCCTTTTTATTTAAAAAAACATACTTTCCAATACTTTAAGCAACTTCCCCTGTTTACCATTGAAGGAAAGGATATTATTGCTTGGATTCTAGGCAGGGAGGGATTTTATATTTCCCTCATCTATATGAGAAGGGCTTGTCTCTTTTTCCAGCATAAAATGAAAAGGGTCAACTAAAAAATACTTGGTCTTCTGAAGTTACATGCAGAGATCCAACACCGGAGAGTCATTGGGAATTCCTCAATCAACTATTTTGATCAATACGTCTTTATTAAGCCTCGTGCCAAACAAGTGGCAGGAGAAGAGCAAGGCGCACGCTCTTTTGCGTGTGGCCCCGGGTCGTGCCGGGAGGCGGACAGGTAAACAGGCAAACGTGCTTACGTCACGGTGTGGTAGACGCTCTGAGGCAGGAGTCCGGAGCGCCGTGAGGGAAGAGCGGCTCCTCCAGGATGAGGGGTGAGTTGCTCTGGAGACAGTGGTAGCGACTTTTCCAGGCGGAAGGAACAACTTTTATAAAAGCCTGGAAAAGAAAGTCTCAAGAGTTTTTGGAGAGCCAATGTTAGTGGTCCACGCTGGTGGGGAGGTAGGAAAGGGATGACAGTTAGAGTCTCTGATTTTTACCAGCCACACCTCAAATCCAAGCGTTCCTTACTTGACTTGCCCAAGTTAAATGTCTTTAAGTGTGGTATGTAACATTATTTGCCTGGCTATTTTCCCTGTAATCCCAGACTCTATTCTCTGTTCGGCTTCACAATACATAAGGGTGTTTCCAATTACCTTAAAAAGGCCCTGAATTCAATCCATCCAGCAGTTACCAAGCACCCCCTATGCACTATTCTCTCCACTGTGCTTCCTCAGCCCTCTGTGTGTACCTCGTTCGATTAGAGCACAGATCACCCTGCATTAGGGCTCCTCCGCCTTCCCTGGAGGTTTAGGGAGCCCAGGCTCTGAAATCCCAGCACAATGCCAAACACAGACTAGGAAATCAACAAGTGTTTGTGAATGATACCTGTGTTTGGTGGGACCTAGCTCAATTCTCAAAATAGAGTGAAGTGCACCAAAAAAAAAAAAAAAAAAAGAAGTGTTTCTTGCATAGCATGTTTCAATGCAAATGGCAAGTGGACAATCAAAAACCGGTTATTGGGGTCCCTGTTCTCTGCAAGCTAGCATAGTTCAGCATTCCCTGCTATTAGGGTACATGGCACAGTTTTTTGCTCTGAGCCTATAGCATCCACTAGAAAATTTTACTGGTGTAGTACCATACCGGGCAGCAGATGTTTTGAATAAAAAGTAGACATTACAAGCTAATGATTTAGCAAAACAAACCCAAAGCCAGCAATTCGGGAGGGAGAGCAGGAACTATGTCAAAATGTCCAGCATTATTACAGGGTCTACTACTTGCTACCTCAGTTTTTCATTAAGCAAAACTCACAACATTTAAGGCAATTTTCAAAGAGTAAGTACAGAAAAATACAGTAATAAAGACTAACCATATACCCAGATGTCTTAAACACCTATCATTCACTCGGTGTTTATTGAGGACCTACTATGTGCCAGGCACTGTCCTGAGCCCTGGGAATACAGAGGCGAGGAACATAACAGCTCTGCCTTGAGAGAATTTATAACCTAGTAAGGAATACAGAAAAGTAAGTTTAAAAAAATTGCAACTAAACCAACCTTTGGAGGAAGCAGCAGGAGAGTCAGGGTAGCCTTCCCAGGAGAAGCTAAATCTCTCAAACGCATGTTGTCAATCATCAGGCAGTTCAGGTAAGACTTTGAAAACGGATCAGCCCATGTTTTCCATCACTATTGGAAAAATAAGTCGGAGTGCTCACTAACACTGGCTTATCTTCCAAGATGGTAATGCAGCTCTGTGTGTTCTCAGAAGCTTTGTAGTCCAATTACTTCATCAAATAATATACTCATTAAAATACATTTGCCTTTAAAAATGCATTAAGTTTGGGGGAGGTGGGGAAATGAAGAGCAATGTGGTAAAGTTTGGGGTCTTTCATCTACCTCCTGTAGTAACTCGTTCAGGCCACACAGAGGCACTCTGGCCTAAAGAATGGTGGGGCTTTTCTTTCCCATTCGACATTCTTTCTCTTCTCTAGGAGGGGCTTTCAGAGAGCAATGTGGGCTCATGGAGCATCGGAGGCCCAGCAGCTCTGGTAGGAAGGCAGATGTTCGTCCAGCACCAAGTACAGATGTTTCTGACTGCAGGGCCAAAATAAATCTTATTTGTGCAGGAAGAATTAAATGAAGGTGGAGCCTGCTTCTTAAGAGAGGGGGCTTCTGTTACTATAAATAACCATTTTTCCACCCAGTCACCTCTGGGGGAGGAGGGGAATAAATACATAATGAACAAAATTAAAATGTTAAATAATAACAACAACGAAAACCCTTGTAAAATAAAACCAAGCTCTTGGGATAATGAGAACATTTTTGAAAAGGACGCAAGGCTGGAAGCAGCTCTGATGATATTCCCTTTGGTACTGGTTTTGGATGATCCTGTGCAAACAGGAATCTTCCTTATTAACCTTCATCCTGAACCAGTTGATAATCCAATATTTGTGATACTACAGTCAGTTGTCATGGAAATAAATTTAATGCTGCAAATTTAGCTCTCTGGTTACCATCCTGGATCATACAGGAGCAGAAGCAAGAACATCCTATCTGCCCTGAGCTAACATTTTCATTTCTTAGGGGTCAAGCAGGTTCAGAAATATTGGACAAACTGTATACTGTGATAACATGCATCTTTAAAAAGTATTCAAATCTTTATGTAGATTTTCGAAACTCTACTGCTTCACTATACAGAATTTTTGTCTAGCTAAAACTCCTGAGGTCTTTAGCCATGAGTATTCTAAATTTTCTTTGAACCAAACAAAATAAATGAATTGTGTTAGAAATGAGTAAGAGGTTCTAATTAGAAGATCGTTGAATGAAAACATATACTTGTTACTTTTTGAGACATTTAGTTTTAAATTGGGTTTGTGTGGATTTTTTTTTTAAGTGTCTTAGGGAACCTGAAAAACCACGAACCTTTCCCAAGATGATATTTCAGGACATTAAAAAATGATCAAAATCTTATCCTCCCTCCTGCTTCTATCCCCATTCCCTAAAAGAGAAAAGAAGCAAAAGTTCTTGCATAATACTCATGTTTGGGTGGGCACCATTGACTAATTATAACACAATAGACTATTTTCTGCTTCCTAAAAATAAGAAGGGCAATTATCCAGGGGTAGGGGTGGTTATGCAATGGTACCACATGGACCACACTTCACCCACTGGAAATAAATGTGGAAAACATTTCAATCACATATAAAAAAACAAGGAGAGAGAGGATGAATAAAAACTAGTTCAATAAAAACATGCTGTGTAAAATAGCGAAGTAACTCGCCCAAATTCCTGATGCTGATGCTGCTATCTGTGTTAGATCTATATTTAACATGAAAGATGAAATAGTAAGTGCTGTATGGGTTTTACAAGCCTCAATCCAATTGTTAAAAAGTATTTGCCCTAACTTTCCTTTATCTTTTAAAGTTAAACCAGTTAGTGTCCATCAGAATCAGGACTTGAAAATACCCAACATTGGTAAGATTAAGTTCTTTTAAAATAAATTTTTAGGAAAAATACAGGGCATTGTGTTATAGTATAAAAAGCCCTGGGCTGGGAATCAGGAGACAGGATTTGAGGTCACCTCTGCAACACGTGAGTGCTGTGCCCTGGGCAGGTCGCTTTATCTCACTGGTGGGTTTTCTTGGCAAAATGAAGGGCTCAGACTACTTGACTTTGGAGGCCCTTTCTAGCTCTATCAGTCCAGGATGTTAGTTCTTCTAACCAAACTCTCAGAGTTGTAATGTACCCTGATTGGCAAAGACAAGCAGCCAAGGCTGCAGGGTGAAGGCTGAAGAGGCAGCTGGCTGAAGGAAAATTTGAAAATAATTAAAAAAAAAAATTTTATACAACTGGTCCTTTACTCAAGTTATTAATAATCGTGGTGCTCATGGCCATATCAATTCTTATTCTTCCTACATGTCTCCATTCAGTCTTTCACCCTCCCCAACCGTAACTTCAAACCCTCTCCTTTCTTCAATCCTCCAGGACTTCCTCCCTCAGCCCTGCCGCTGGCTGGCGGCCTGACTTCCTACTTGACCGAGAAGCTGGAGCCATCAGCGAGGACTTCCACGGGTGCCTGCCTCCCACCTTGCAAGCTTGCACCTGTGCCCACAGAACGCTGGCTTTCCTCCTGCTTCTGTGAATAAACCACCTCTGCTGCCAAAAAAAACTGAAGTCAAATCGTGTCACTTCTCCACTCAAAACCCTCTGGCTCATGCAGAGCCAAAGCCAAAGTCTCTAGGAAGGCTGACTAGGTCTTCCTTGCTCTGCACTCCGCAGTCTCTCCTCCCACCCCGACTCGCTCATTCCAACCTTCTGGCTCTTGTGCCTGGAACAGACCAAGCAAGCTGCTGGCTGCTTCAGGGCCTTTGCATTTGCAAGATCCTCTACCTGGTATGGCATCCCCCCACATATCAAAAAGGCTCACTGCCTTGCTCTCTTTAGGTCTGCTCAAATGTCTCCTTTCCAGGGAGGCCTCTTCCTGACCATCCCCTATACAATGGCATACCCAGATCCTACTCAGTGCCCTCCCTACTCGCCTTCCCTCCTCTGTTTTTCTCCAAAGCTATAATCAGCATGTGACATGCTCTGTATTTGTTTATTGTCTTCCCACACCAGAATGTAAGCTCTATGATGGCAGAGATTTGCTGGATTTATTCGCTGTTCTAATTCCAGGGAGTGTAAGAGGGCCAGGCACTCACATTCATTGAATGATTTAATTGATTTATAGGACACTGTTAAGCATTTAAGGAAAAACTGGCAAAATTTTGATATTGTTATGGAATAAACCAAGCATTAAAAACTGAAATGAACTATTATAAATCTATTGTTCATAGATGACTAAAATGGAAAAGGAAATAAGTAGGACATGCACACCTACAAAAAGGTAGGTCTAAATCTTACTCCACTCCGACAGTGCTCCAAATAACATGAGAGGCAAAATAAGGCAAAAATGCAATGCTCCTGACAAGCATTGCTCCTGACGGCAATAATCCAATGTTCTCACACTTCAGAGGCCAATTTCCTTCTGGTGATTTCTCCCCAATTCATCCCGAGTGGACAGAATCACTCAAGTCAGAGTGATTTATATTCAGTCAATCAATTCTTTGTCAGCAGGAAAACTCCATTGGGCCCATGAAGTGCAGTTTTCATGCTTCTAGTTTCCTTTATTGCTTGACAGACATTTGGGGAAGAGTCCCAGCATACTGACTCTGGAGACCAGACACAGCGCTCCCATAGGATGCTTAGGACATATAAGTATAACAAAACTCGTATCAGCCTGACTTTGTTCATTAAGAACTATGCAATGCATGCGCTCTTGCTGGACATAGCTCAGACAGTCTGTGTCCGTTCTTATTAGGCTTTAGACTAATGGCAGCCATAATAAGGCTTGTTGTAATAGCCTCTCACAGTGTGTACTCAAGATGGCCAGTTATTAGGCAGAGCAGCTTATAAAGCTACAGATATGATAGTCCGGTAGAATGTTCCAACTCTCACTTGAGGAGTAAAGAATACTACTCAGTGCAGAAACGATTTTAGTCAGACAGGCTCTCTCATACCCAGATGATACAAATAAACTGCGGCAAATTTCCTGGGATGCAATGTGACTCATATTCGTCAGGAGTCTTAAAAAGAATTGTGTCCTTTGACCTAGTAATTCCATTTCTATGACTTGAGCCTAAGGAAGTAATCAAAGATAAGGACAAAGATTTATGCACAAGGACGTTAAAAATCTGGAAACAACTGAAATGTCCCCAAATAGGAAATGCTTCAATAAATAATCGTAGCTCTTAAAATATAATGCAACTATTAAAGAGGAATTTTTGAAAATAACATGGTCAGTATTCCCTATATCAAGGTGAATTTGTATTTAAGCTTTATTTATATAGGTATATGTATATTTATATATACACATGCCTATGAACTGAAAGAAACTTACCAAAATATTTACAATGATTATCTCTGGTGAGGGGATTAAAGCTGATTTAAAATGTTTGGCTTCACAGTTTTCTGCCATAAACAGATATTTCTTCATTTTGAAAAATACCATTGGACTATCAAGTGACATCATCAGGAGAAGAAATAAGGAATAAAAATCCCACTTGGATTTAAAGAGATGGGAGAACCCTGGTGCTTGAGAAGCTTGTGATCATGTCTGTGTTGCTGAAATTCTCATTCTCTCAGACATACCACTCTTGTAGAAAATCACCTCCAAACAGGCTTCCAAACGAACAAAATACAAAGGTATGGAGCTCTGCAACTCAGCTGCCCACCCCCCTCTTTCTAGCGGGCTCTCTGGTGGTCACTCACTGATCTAATTTAGATTAATATGGTAGGTCTTAGGTGGCTACTCTGCTTTGGATCCCAAGCAATGCTAATTATTATCATAAAGGACAGGCAACTCGGGAGGTTTAAAGTTCAGGCGCAGAAACTGCCGTCTACATTTCTGCCATTTGGCTGACCAAATTACAAGAGTCTGGAGAGTCAATATGAAAGATTCCAAACACAAAGGTCAACGCTGGGCTACTGACCTGCCTGACCCCACCTCAGAGCCAAGAATTGCAAGGCAGTTTTTCCTCCCACGCCAAAACCATTAGCAATCAGCTTGTCTTGGTTGATTCTTTTCTCTTACAACTATTTTTGAATAGATAATCATTTTTCTGGGGCCCACACACTAAATTAGCCTGTCATTTCATGACTTTTCTTCACTGTAAAGGCCTTGAATGTGTTTGTAACAGTACTGTACTTGCTAATGTTAATTCACATTAATTAAATAATATTCTCTTTCAAATCAGGGTATGGTCCCACTAAACATGCATATGGTCTAGAGGGGATGGGAAAAGCCAGTTTATACTATACATCTTGTGAGTTAACAGGTCACTGATGCAGAACTAAATAACAAACAAACTATCCAGAGCCCTGTCCGGTCACTTTTTAGAAATAATTTTCAGAGAGCCTGAAGGCGCACAGACAGACACAGGGGGAAGTTAGGAAACTGTCAGTACCATTCTTGCTTTCCTCCTTTCCTACCCAATCACCAACGCCTAGGGATTGCTGGCCAAATCACTCCAGTGTTTGGATCTCCCAGTCCTCCCTCACTACACTATACCAGGGTCTAGGTTTCTAAAGAGATGAACTCAGATCTCAGAGGAGGAGAGCTGTTCCCCTTCTTCCTGGGAACAAGTGGTGTGGGCCACTGCCACGCCTGCCCCATAAAGAGTTCCTGGACGTGGCCAGTGTAAGCAGGCGTTGAAGAAGATGGAGCCTGGGTGTCTAGGTTACTATTCAGGTGAGGGCCAGTCATGAATACTTGTCTCTGCCCTTTGATGAAAATTGGTGTGGAGGGTCTTTGGCCAGAGTGGATGGTTTGGCTGATGTTTGAGTCAAAATTTTGTCCCAGACATTGCTCCTTCCAGAATTGCTCTTGCAGCCCCCTCATCATCTTTCCCTAAACTTGAAGCCACCATTAACACGATACATTAAAAAAGCCTTCTAGGGATGCCTGGGTGGCTGAGTTGGTTAAGCGTCTGCCTTCAGCTCAAGTCATGATCCCGCGGTCCTGGGATCGAGCCCCGCGTCAGGCTCCCTGCTCGGTGGGGAGCCTGCTTCTCCCTCTGCCTCCCGCTCCCCCTGCTTGTGCTCTCTCTCTCTGAAAAATAAATAAAATCTTAAAAAAAAAAGTCTTCTATTCTTTTAGGAATAATTTCTTTTTTTTTTTTTTTAAATTAATTTATTTGACAGAGAGATAGAGAGCACAAGTAGGCAGAGCGGCAGGCAGAGGGAGAGGGAGAAGCAGGCTCTCTGCTGAGCAGGGAGCCCGATGCGGGGCTCGATCCCAGGATCCTGGGATCATGATCTGAGCTGAAGGCAGCCGCCCAACCGACTGAGCCACCCAGGCGCCCCAGGAATAATTTCTACCACAACTAACATTTGTATCACTTAGATGATGGAATACTAATAATGTGAAATTTCCAGTTAAAGGAGAAACCCATTTCAGAGCCACAAGTATGAACTTATTGGGCCATTTAATTGGTGATGTACCTGTCAAGTGTGTAAGATCAATTATAAATTCTATCAAACACTTTCAAATATGCATTGGTTTTCAACAATAAAAACTTTCAGTTGTTCTTAAAAATTGTCTTTAAAAGGATATCTGGGGTACCTGGGTGGCCCAGTCAGTTAAGCGTCTGCCTTCAGCTCAGGTCATGATCCTGGGGTCCTGGGTTAGAGCCCTGTGTCTGGCTCCCTGCTCGGTGGGGAGTCTGCTCCTTCCTCGCCTTCTGTCCCTCCCACCCCACCCTGCGTTCATGCTCTCTCACTCTCTTACTCATAAATAAATAAAATCTTTAAAAATATTTTAAAAAGGATGTCTTAAAACCACAACACTGAACTTTTATTCCTAACTTTTTATAAAAGGGAAAAAGGTTTTAACTAATTCATTTTTTATAATGGCAACTTTGACCATATTTTATTCCTATAGATTCAGCTGAAGACTAACAGAGATTACTAATTTTTTTCCTAAACTTGCAAATCATTCCCTGAAATGGAAACACACTATATGGTATGAACTTTAAAAGATACAGCGCCTATTCTCCTTTGAAGAGTTTACAGTCTTGTGGGAGAGAGAGAAATACAAATAAATAATGGCGACATGATGCAGGATGAAATAAGCCCCCCAGAGGCACGTGGGGGGTGAGGGTGCTGGTAACAGCTCCTCAGAGAAGGTGACACTGGAGATCTGTCAGAGTCTGAAAATGTGGGGGAGAGGAAAAGAAGGGAGATGGTGGGGAAACGTGTTTCAGGCCTTTTTGACTAGACTTTTCCTTTCCAGTAAATTTCTTTTATATACTTCAGCAAAATCTTGTTTTGTTCACGAAGAGTAAACAGTGCTGACAGATGAAGAAGGTAGTTGTTCCTCTGTAGTGCCTCTAGCCTGGGCCCTAGGGACCGTAAGACAGAACCCAGGTGACACTGTGACGCGAGTGCCAAGCCGGCAGATGGAAAACATTACTGGGCCAATTCTAATCCAATGACTGGATGCCAGCATCCCAACGTGAAAAATGAGGAGGGGCCACAGATCCATGTATCATGGAGCATGATGGTTAACGCCACCGGGGATGTCGTTCAGTGATTTGTGGTGCTGTCGGAAGCCCTGCTATCATTTCTTGTTCTTTAAGTTTGGGGGGGGTAGGAAACGTATTATCTCTGGTAGGTTGGGAAAGGAGGTTGGACAGCAGAATGATGTCAAATGCAAATTAACTATTGAGAGATGCATATAAAAAGCAACAAGCATTGAAAATGTTATTTTCTCTTCCTGGGGCCTGAATTTTGGAAATTGATAGTGACATGGAATAAGAACACAGGATCTTTCTGTCTTCTTTACCTATAAGGCGGCCCTGAAAATATGGCTGAGCCGACCCAACCAGGGCCTCTGAGGCTCTTAGAGGTGGACATTAAATCAGCCAGCAAATCTAAGAAGCCCCTGTGTTCTGATTATTTCTCCCGATCCGCTTGGTTTTCTGAGAAATGTGCGTGTCTGCATCTACAGTGTCACAAGGAGCTGCTTATCTTTTTTCCACCCAGCAAACTGGAGGTCAGAAAGCAAAGGGAGAATACCTAATCAGGAGAATGGTGTATTTGAGAAGGGTTAGGTGTTAGAGCGGAGAACTGGTTTGGAATCCCAGCTCTGTGTGACTTTGGCAAGTTTCAACTTTTTCCTGATCTCTAAAGGGGGGGGTTAATTCCTGCCAAACTACCTCACAGGGTAATTTAGAGATCAAAAATAGAAATGAGATAATACTTAAAGAGACTGATTGGTCAGCTAGAAAAAAATCCAAGAGTAAAGTTTTTCTTCTTAACATTAAGTAACAACAGCAAAATAATAATTATAAACTATGTGTGTGGAGATTTTGACATTTTTACTCTGTTTTATCCCCTGTGCCTGGCATAGTGCCTGGCACAAAGTTGCAGTGCAAGAATTATTTATTGTATAAGTGAAAAAATGGGGCCAGGTAAATCTATAGATTTCGTGGAGCTTAATACCCAAAAGGGTAAAGAAAGACACATTAAACTTCTTTAGTACATCGTAGGCAACTGATTTAATTTACGGTGCACTTGGGTAGTTGTCTTTTTTTTTTTAAGATTTATTTATTTTAGAGAGAGAGAGAGAGTGGAGGGGAGGGGCAAAGGGAGAGTTTTTTTTTTTTTTTTTTTTAAGACTTTATTTATCTATCTGAGAGAAAGAGAGCACACAAGCAGGGGGAGTGGCAGAGGCAGAGGGAGAAGCAGGCCCGGGGCTCGATCCCAGGACCCTGGGATCACGACCTGAGCCTAAGGCAGACGCTCAACTGACTGAGCCACCCAGATGCCCCGGGTAGTTGTGTCTTCTTGAGACCTTCATGCATAGAGAGCCCAGTAAATATTTAGACTCACGGGTACATGGGTCTAAATGTAGAATTAGACGCCAGGGAGGAAATATCTCTCCCGTGATACTACATCTGATTTTAAACAACTAGTTCACTTCCCTACTTCCCATTCCTTCCTTCTTTCTTTTTTTGAAGATTTTATTTATTTGAGAGACAGAGAGAGAAAGAGCATGTGCACGAGTGGGGGGAGGGGCAGAGGCAGAGGGAGAAGCAGACTCCTGCTGAACAGGGAGCCCTATACAGGGCTTGAGCCCATGACTCTGGGATCTCGAACTGAGCTAAAGGCAGACACTTAACCGACTGAGCCACCCAGGTGCCCCCCATTCCTTCTTTCTGATTTGAATTGTCTCCCTCACAGCTGAGTATTGCTGAGATGAGAAACTGAAATCTGCAGCTGTGTCTCCAGTTCATTGAACTCCTGACTCCAATGGTACCTGGGGAACATCAGGATGCCAGCTTCCCAAAGCATACTTCGGGAAAAAGAATCACAGACCCATGTGAACCTGGCCCTGAAAATGATGGCGTGGCTACAGGCCGTTCCAGAAATCCATGAGACGTAGCCCTCACTGAGAAGGTGGAGTTTGGGTGGGCGGAATGCTGTGGTATCAGTCCCCCCGTCCAAATTCTAACTAATCTGAGTTCTCTCCTTTCTTTGGCTGCTAGGAAGCTCTGTGCCAAATCTAGACCAAGATCAACGATACAGGACCCTGTGGCTTTTCTTTTATGTTTTATAATTATATCAATGATTTTCTTTATCTTACCTTCAGTTTCATTTTATTTTCGACTCTTACTTTCTTTTTGCCCTGGCATCATCACTGTTTTTATAGCCTGTTTCTCTGGAAACCACTTTGGATCTCTTTTAGCATGGTGCTAATAAATGCAACTCCAGGTGTCGATCTGGAGTGACACCTGAGGAGTGTGAACCTGAGGTGTGAGCGCTCTGTCAGCACTGGCTGGGGCACCCTCTTGCCCTGTGAAGTTAGTCACGCAAGGGCAAACTTCATCCTCAACATGGAGAACATCTCTGTTCGGGTGGGAGACTGCAGGTGGTGGGGAGAGGCCCTGCTGACAAGTCAGAGTTCTAGAGATGTGGTCCCCCCTGTGAATCTGAGGCTGATTTAGAACGTAAGCTCCACAGTCAGCAGCAGCTCTGTTCTTGGGCATGTGGAAACAAGCAACCAATGGAAACCTCCTGTTTTCAAGACGTCTGCTTTCATTAAATACTTGTGGCTGTGTTTCTAAAACCATAATGGTCAATCCCAGCCTTCACAAGGAAACCTGAAGCTCCCCAATATGAAGGACTCTGGGCTAAATTTTGGTGCCACAAAAGTTCTCTAGAGTGGTGATGGCTGGCTCAATTCTTTTCTTATTCAGTCAAACAGGCTAACACACACTGAAAACCAAAGGCTTTTTACCCAGCATATTCCAGGGTAATAAGATTTAAAGCCCTGTTAAAAAAAATGGCATGATTGACTTGGAGGAATAGCTCAGAAAAAGATGGAGGAGGGGAGGAAGTTTGAGGAAAAGTGACATAAAGTAGCCAATAAATAGATATTTGATGAATAAAAGTTTGAATGAATAAATGGTAGGCTAGGATACTATCAATTCTTTATAAACTCTTAGTTTGGCCTGTTTCTTTTTTTTTTTTTTTTAAGATTTTATTTATTTGACAGAGAGAGAGCCAGAGAGGGAACACAAACAGGGGGAGCAGGAGAGGGAGAAGCAGGCTTCCCACTGAGCAGGGAGCCCGATGTGGGGCTCAATCCCAGGACCCTGGGGTCATAACCTGAGCCGAAGGCAGACGCTTAACAACTGAGCCACCCAGGCGCCCCTTAGTTTGGCCTGTTTTGAAGACTGGCTATCTCCTGGCAAATTGGGACAATTATTTTCTGCCAAAATTTTATAAATTTTGTTTTAAAAATATAATAGTCCATTTTCCCCCAGTAATCACTGATAGTAGTTTTATTATAAGGTTATTTTTAATGCCTTCAGCCATCTCCCTTTCCTGCAGCCACTCCAAGTAAGGTTCTTAGCTGACCTGGGGAATTATGTTACCACAGAAGGGTTCCAGTATCTCTCTGTCTCTGTCCTGTCCCCACTTCAACAGTCACACAGTGGCCCAGATTATCCCAAGCCCAAGCAGTTTGAATAAGGCAGTCCTTGTAACCCAGAGGCATTAATACAGTTTCTAAAATTGTGGGTTTTTCCCCCCCTCTCAGAATATCCACTGAGACTCTGGATCTGCTACATTGGGCCCACCGGTTATAGTGTAGCTCATCTATTCATGGCCCAACAGAGCAGGGGTGATTGAGCCATCCTGTGAGCATCTCCACTGCCCTGCCACATTTGCGCTGCTGAAAGCTTCTATTATGATAGCTAGGAATCAGAGGAATGGAATGAAAAGAAGGGGGGGTAGAACAGAGGGAAAGGTGGCTTAGCCCTTCTGGGTGGCCACCTCTGAAATAGGAATCTATACTTGCTCATATAAACACCACACTAAGTTTTTCAAATTCTCAAATCACATTTATACACTTAAAACTATCTTTATTTTCAAGTTGTCCTGGATGAGACACAGATGGGGCTATCTATTTTAAAACAAAATTAGAAAATCAACACTAAAGCAAACATTTTTGTTAATCCACGAGAAAACATTTTTTAGTTTAATTGATGCCAAACGGCATTGATACCTTCAAACCCAGAAATACATCAAAGAAAATTGAATATTCTCTGTGCTGCTGATAGCAAATGCCTAGGAAGTACAATGCAGAGATCATGCTTCCAGGAGGAAGACAGCTCCTTCCAACCTCCAGTGTTTTAGTCAAAGCACAAGTTTGCACTTCCAAAGCCTTCACAGCATGTTGTATGGGGCTATCGTGCCTGCCTCCGATCCCCCTCCTGATATGGCCAAGGTCATCATATTTCCATTATAAATGCGAAAGACTCAAGTATTAAAAAAAAAAAAAAGAATTTTAAAAAGCTACTCAGTCCCTGCAGGCGAAACTACACACTGTGAGCTCTTTGAAGACAAGGACTGTGCCTTCTCACTCCCCTCTGATGGCCCATGTGGTCCTCGGTGCTGCCCCCCAGGAGACTCAGAATTTGTTCATTGGAGTATGATTATTGATTTAATTTTTAAATAACAGTTTATCAAAATCTCACCTCTTAAATATAAGTGTAAAACGAATTTGATTTGCACAAGGACAACTCCATATATTAATAGTTTCAAGAAATTTTTTTTTTAGACTGAATTATGTTCTCAACACCTACTTGAATTAAAAAGGAGGGTATAAACTTCTAAAGTTTTTCATTTTCTTCTTTCTTCTTCTCAGAAAAACTCCATAAAATTTTCCCAAAAAGCTATCACCACTAAAACAAAACACCCCCCCCAACCACCACCATTCTTTGTGTTAGGAGTTTTTTTCCCCTACTGCTTAATTGTACTTCAGTTCCCATAAGAGATACTGGGGACGCTCTGCTTTCAGGAGTAGAATATTCTCATTGTAAAGAACCCCCCAAGAACATGCAGTCCAGGTCCTTCATTTACAGAAGAGGAAAACTTGCCCAATTCTGTTAATTTGAGGTGTAACTGAAGCTCCACTAGGGCAGGAACTAGCCCTGCGTTTCCAGCGTCTCACAGAAGGCCTGGCACACAGTAGACATTCAATAAATACTTGCTGGATAAACAGATGACCCAGCAGGAGCTAAAGATGCCGTCTCTGAGTTCCCTGACCAGTCCTTCTACAGCACTGTGGCCAAGCCACAAGCCCAGTTTGGCAGTGATACACTAAGTGGGAAATAGGGATATCAGGGCCCATGCTTGGAGACAGGCATCTCCAGGGCTGAATTAATCTCCTGCCGGTGGTGGATACCAGGATGAAGTTATATTGAGAACCCTAAAAATCCATACTGGCTTCCCATTGTATTGTTATTTCCTAACCTCTAATTTTTAGGCAGTCATTCTAGGAGCCAGATCCTTCTGGTTGTCTGAATCACTCCATAACTTCCAGGTAACTAGAGCAGTGACAATAGGTTCTTCAAGGTCACTGGGATAGGGTGTGGTCCATGGCAATAGAAGAAGCTTAATGAGATGCAAACTTTCTAACTTAAACCATTAAAAAAAAATGAAAAAAAGGAAAAAGCAAGGACTAGAGAATGACAAATTCCAGAGTTGAAAACGGTTACTAAACTCTTCCAGGTTTTCCCTACTAGTAAAAGTGTGAAGTTATAACTGCTCGGACCAAATGAGATGTGCACGCTTTACTCTTGAAACAGCAGTGCATTATTAACTATCACTCTAAGGACCTGACAGAATCAATACACGCCCACATAATAGATGCTCTTGAGTTCCCTCTGACTAGAGCAGCAGTGAGTGGGCCTGTCTCTAATTGAGCCAGCCTCATCCAGAGCCAAGGACTTGTTTGCCTGGAGTGCTCCAAACTCGAGAGCTCTGTAAACACATCATTAGCCTACCTAGTCGCCCCCTCCCCTTCCTGGCTGCCTTTGTCTGCTCCTTCTTGGGGCCCACTCCATTGTTACTCAGGCCCACACTCTCCTTCAAGACTGTCTGAGGTACTCTTCGTGCATTTATTCACAGGGAAGAACTGGTCCAGCTCTTCAGTGTCCTGGCAGTGACCTTGGTAAAAATGGGTGAGGCTGGCCAGTGTGGGTTTCCTGACAGGCTTGGATAAGGTGATTAGAGAAATCCCTCTCAGCTCCCAATGTCTATAATCCCTAGTACTCTTTGCATTCATCACTTTGGTAGTTCTTTAAATTCTTCACCTGGAAATCTGGGGATTTGTAGAAGAGTATGAGTAATTAGTATTTGTATACTTAATGAAAAATAAGTAAATTTTTATGCTAATTCAGATTCCATTGTTTTTTAAGATAGACTTTTTTTTGGGGGGGTGGCTAATTAGACAAAGACTGCCATCATTTTATTTTAAATGGGGTTCTGAGTTTACTCTAGTCAAGCATTTGATTGGTTAAGTATATAGAGGGAGGGCCTGCTTGGAACTTTTCAAGTTTGCTAAAGAATTTTTTTTTTTAATTTCTCTACCACAAATATTTTTTTGGTAAATAAAAATATCAGTGCACCGTGGCAAAACTTGGTTTTGTAGAAGTCTTTGTGAATTGTACTATATTACTTATATGTTCTGCAGATATGTGTTTCCTGTCCAACTAAATTATCAGGGAGAAACTGTCATATTCTTTCCTCACATGGCTCAGCGCCACCTATTCAATATGGATGGAAGAAAAAAATGGAGAGAAGGATAGAGGAAGGGAAAAAGAAGGAGAAGAAGGATCTTCCCTAGGGTTCTGAGTTTACCCTAGTCAAGCATTTAATGGGTTAAGTATATAGAGGGAGGGCCTGCTTGGATCTTTTCAAGTTTGCTAAAGAATTTTTTTTTTTTTAATTTCTCTACCACAATGTTACTTGCTTGATGAAAAGTCCTTTGGGCTTTTGAGGGTTAGGGAGGCCAGCATATAGTAAGCTAGTAATCCAAAGAGGAGAGACAGATGGGAGGGGATTGTTTTCTGAAGCATTTCATTGATAAAGGCATGTTATGTATATTTTATACCTTGCTTTAGGACCCTGTTGGTTGAAACCAAAAAAAAAAAAAAAAAGTCAGTTTCTAATACTTGGTCCCAATACAAGAAGAAAGTCAAGCTTTTAGTAATAGAAAGATTCTATTATTTTGAGTTTACACAAATATCACATGTTTTCGAGCTATAAAATTTTCCTTCTGATGTGTGGTGTGTATGTGTGTGTGCACGTGTGTGTTTGAGTGTAAGGGGGAATCATTTTGGCATTTCATACTTTCCCTATTAGGAAGAATCTGGAAATTTTAACACCAATCTTCATCTTTGGAAAAATCCCACTAAAAATATTCAAACCAAAGGGTGCACACATTATTTCTCATTAACTTGGTTCTCCCCCATGCCCAACTCTGCCTTAAACAACCCAAGTGTTTAATGACCTGAGTTTAACTATAAAACATGTTCACTTTGACTTCATTAAGGTATAAACAAATGCATAGTCTAAATGGGTTTTGGTAGCTTCATTTCTCAGAAGGGATTTAGCAGCAATATGGCAGACCTTTAAAATTAATAACTTTGAAATAGAATAAAGTGTCTAAAATATAACCACATACATATGATCATTTGATTTTGGTAAATGTGCAAGGCAGTTCAATGGACAAAGATTAATCTTTTCAATGAATGGTGCTGAAACTATTGGACGTTCTTAAGTAAAAAGATGAACCTTAGTATCTTGCCTCTTATATGAAAACTAACTCTACATGGATCAAAGATCTGAATGTAAGAGATAAAACTATAAAATAACTTTTGGAAGAAACATAGGAGAAAATCATTGAGGTCTTAGGTTAGGCCAAGATTTAGAAATGACAACAAAATCAAAATCAAAATTTAAAAAAGATAAATTGGACATCATCAAAATGTAAAGTTTCTGATCTGCAAAAAGACACAGTGTGCAAAGACAAATATGATCTGGGAGAAATATGTGCAAAACACATCTGATAAAGAACTTGGATCCAGAAAATACAAAGGATGCTTAAAACTCAGTAAGAAAATAATCCCATGAGAAAATGGGAAAAGATTTGAACAGACACTTTACCTAAGAAGATATATGAATGGAAAATAAGTATATGAAAAGATACCCAATATCATTAGTCACTAGGGAAATGCAAATGCAAACCACAATGAGACACCACCACACACCTATCAGAATGGTTCAACAAACAAAAAAGCTGACAATAACACGTACTGGTGAGAGTACGCAAAACTAGAATGCTCACACATTGCTGGTGGGAATGCAAAATGGCACAGGCACTTTGGAAACAATCTGGCAGTTTCTTATAAAGTTAAACACACACTTATCATGTGACCCAGTAATCTCACTCTTGGACATTTACCCAAATGAAATTAAAGCTTACATTAACACAAAAACCTATACATGTATATTTATAGTAGCTTTTTTCATAATTTCAAAAACTGGAAACAACCCAAATGTCCTTCAGCTACTGAAGGGATAAAGGAACTGGCACCTCCACACAAGGGAAGACTATTCAACAATAAAAATAAATGAACTACAGGTACACACAGTAACACTGATAGGTAAAGACACATTATGCTAAGTGCAAGGAGCCATATTCAAAAGGCTATATGCCTCATGATTCCATTTTTATGCTATTCTAGAAATACTAAGATTACAGGAACAGAAAATAGCTCGGTGATTGCCAAGGGCTGGTGGTGGGGGAAGGGGTTGGCCACAAAGGAACAGT
The DNA here is from genome assembly GCF_004348235.1 of Phoca vitulina. Lineage (NCBI taxonomy): Eukaryota > Metazoa > Chordata > Mammalia > Carnivora > Phocidae > Phoca > Phoca vitulina. The sequence goes on from NW_022589706.1 coordinate 36,691,335, forward strand.
ATAGTCAAAGTGTTAGAGAGATGAACTCTGCATTTCCATTGTCGTGGTAATTACATGACTGCATTCATTCATCAAAACTCATAGAACTTTATACCACTTTCACATACAGTGAATTTTCCTGTATATAAATTAAAAAGTAAATAAACAATATCTCACATAAATGTCCATCAACAGAGGATTGTTCAAATAAATTACAGGTCACTTCCCAAAGGAATAAAATCTTTCTGTTAGAAAAGAATAAGGTCAGTTTGTACATAATAGCAAGAAAACATGTGTAAGAGAAAAATAAGTTGTAGAAGTGTAGGCATATGGTGAATCCAATCCACTTTAATAAATATATGCATGTGTATGTTTGTAACTCTACAGAAAATAAAATATGGAGAAATATTCTCCAAAAAAGTAACAGAAAGATATTTTGAAAGGTTGGATGATAATGGACTTTCATTTTCTATGATTTCCATTTATTATAATAATGTATGGAGTTTTTAAACAAATAGAATTTTTTCATAATGCAAAATTATAAAGATATAAAATCTGATGGCTTGAGCTGAAGGTATGCATGTATTTTCCCATAAAAGCACAGAATTTAAGTGAGTTTTCTGCCAGGCACTTAAAAATAGGTTTTAGCAATATTTGAAATGGAAGCTCTGCTCTTAATTTCAAGTCAGATTTAAAGGTAAGATTGGCAAGTTCCCTTTGAGCCAGCATTTGTGTTGCCAATCAGCAACTGTTTGCCAGATTTCAAAGAATATTTTATGTAACCAAATGAAAAAGGCAAACCAATACAAGACATATCCTATGAGCACTGGTGCATGGAAAATCAAAGCTTTTTACAGTCTCCAAACCTTAGGACTTTTAAACATTTAATGTTCTCTCAGATATAAAGTTGTCTTTTCACAGAAAAATGTCTAATCACTTTAAAACCACATCAATGATGTAATGTATGGTGATTAACATAACATAATAATAAAAAATAAATAAAACTTTTCACCTTCTAAAAAAAAAACCAAAAAAACCCCAAAAAAACCCCACCACATCTATCTGTTACAGGCCAGAGAACTCACCCTGGCCAAGCAAGACAAGAAAATCTATGATAAACATGAGAACAATCCAACAATGAACACAATGTCACAGTTCAACCAAACCCTGGGATCTTGGATATTTTCTTGGAACATACCACTTCCATGTAAGCCAGAATATGGAAGTTTCTATTAGGATTGCATTCAGTGAAAATAAAATGGTGGTACTGCAAAATTTTTTAAGAGTGTTGGCCAGTGTTGGGCTTTAAGTGCAATATTTTTTGAAGATGTTAATTGGAAGCACAAATTGACTCTTCAAGAGTCACACAGTTCCCAGAATTTTCCTTAATAAGAACAGCATGTTGAAGAGATACTTCTGAAAAGAAAAAAGAATACAAGTCTAGAAAAATTCCTGCTGTCTGATTTACTGAGCTATTTGTTGGGATTCACTGGAATCCAGTAAGAGAACTCTATGGATACAGTGGTGGTTGCTCCCCCCCACCCCTCAACTTTGCTCCCCCCAAGGGCTGGCAAATCTTTTCATGAGTCTGAAGAGGATACCATCGACGAGGGAGTCTGCCAAAATGGAGTCACCTTTCCTTGGATCACCCTCAACTGTAATGGCAACTGGATTTTTTTTGGATACAACTTTTCAGATTGATAATTGAGCTCCTGTATATTTCCTTACAGATGTTCAAATGTTCACAGAAGAGCTTGTTTTAAATAGCTTCCATTTTAATACAGTTTGGTTTTAATGAATATGGATTTGAATGGAGAAATCATGCCTTATGTCTTAAGCCTTTGAACCTTCCCCATTATGATTTTTACTCGAAGTACAAAAGGATGGGGGAAAAGAACATAGAAAAAACCCAGTTGTTATTAGAAAAAAATTTATACTATTTTAGTACTGACAAAAATATTCCTTCAAACAATTTGCATTCTGCAATTTCCTTCTACAAGCACCATGGTTCTCTCTCATTCCACTATAGATGGTAGTTTGGTTGCTCTAGTCTACTCCCCTCAGAATTCTGAAGAGCTCATCTGTGCTTTCACCTTCCATTTCATTAAAGAGGAAGATAAATTGATTGATTCTTCCTTAGTGGAGAATCCATTTGGAATCAGAGATTGGTTTTCAGGCCATGGTCTAAAACATTTACCATAGGTATTCAATAAACATTCATTCTCTCTCTCTGTCTCACCCTTAGCTCTTGACTCCCTCACTTCCAATCCAGGTTGCATATCTAATTATCAGATCTATCAAAATAAGAGCCTTAAAACATCAATTTCATCCAGCAACTTCCTTGGTCAATATTTTCCAGTGGCTCCCAGCTGCCCATAAAATGTAGTCTGAATTTCTCTTCCTGGCATTCAAGGCCCTCTGTAATCTGACTCCAAGTTGACTCTAGCCCATTTTTAAGACAAATTTCTAGTAGACCAGCCTTCTCACCGACTCCTATCTTTTTTTTTTTTTGGATTCCTGTCTTTAAATGGCAAGTCCTAAGCAAATCCTTCACTGTCTTTGAGTTAAAGCATGTCTTTTGCATGAGGACTGACTACCCCACTCTTACCTCTGCTAGGTCACAATAATCATAGGAATAGCTTCCATGTAATCGGTGCCTCCTGCACCTATCATGAATTCCCCATACATTATCTCATTTCATCATCATAGCGACTTGTAAAGAAGGCATTTTGATCGTTTTATAGACAAGGAAATTGGAGCTCAGTGATATTTACTTAAGACCATGTTGCTGTTATAGAATGGTGAAAACAAGATTCTCTCTTAAGACTATCTGATCCTAGAGCCATTTCTCTTTCCCTGTCTCTATGTTGCCTTCATTTATCTCTCCAGCTCAGAACCTTGTCCAGATTTATCTTGGCATCATTTATTTGATGCTTAATCTCATTCTGTCTTGAGTTGCTAATTACATGTTCACTTGTGCTTATCTTCTCGATGTGGCTGTTAGAGGACAGTGACCTCACCCTACTAACAAACCACCTCCACCAGCATCTAGCACAGTGCTGCGGACATATAACAAGGATGGAGTGGGTGAGCATGGCCTGAAATCCTACATACATATTCCTTTCTGAATTGGATTATCCCCTGGTTTCCTATTTCTGTTAATAATAGCACTCTATGCTGGGGTGCCTGGGTGGCTCAGTCGGTTGAGTGTCTGACTTGTGATTCTGGCTGGGGTCATGGTCTCGTGGGTCATGGGATTGAACCCCACATCAAGTTCCACACTCGGCAGGGGGTCTGCTTGAGGTTCTCTCTCTCTGTTTCCCTCTTCCCCTCTTCCTGCTCACGTGCACGCGCACTCTCTCTAAAATAAATAAATAAATAAATCTTTTAAAAAAATAGAACTCTTTGCTGAGTTACTATTATCAAATGAAATATATCCTTCAATCCTTAACCCATGTACCTACCAGAGAGTGTGACTCATAAAGGATATTATGAGAGAGATGAGCTTTACTCTAATATCAATTTTCGAGAATTAATGAAGTGTCGAATAAATGCACGGAGTTAAGTAAATCATCTGAAGGATCTTTCTTTATAAACAGTCCACACTGGAATTTGATATTTTTTTTCTCTAATTATACCTCAATTTTATAATATGGGGTTCATTCAAACCAAAATTTAATTTTCTACAATGCAATAAAAATAAAGTAATTTGAGATTTAAAACGTTTCATTATGGAAACCTGCTAGTGTGAAAAACGGAAAGCACATAGTTTAGTACAGGTACTTTGATCTGACTACTTTGGCTTGAAAATTTCTTTAAAATGCTCTAAATTGTACTGCTTCTTGGCCTTTTAGCTAAGATCAAGTGTAAAATGCTCTAAATTGTGCAATGGTAAATATCTCTGTTCTTTGAGTTTCCTGCCTTTTCTGCAAACCACAGCTACATTAAGTCTTTCCAATGTACACTTCTTGCACATTACCTTTTTTTAAAATTTAATTTTATTATGTTAGTCACCATACAATACATCATTAGTTTTTGATGTAGTGATCCACGATTCATTGTTTGCGTATAACACCCAGTGCTCTATGCAGTACGTGTCCTCCTTAATACCCACCACCGGGCCAACCCATCCTCCTACTCCCCTCCCCTCCAAAACTCTCAGTCTGTTTCTTGGAGTCCATAGTCTCTCATGGTTCATCTCCCCCTCTGATCCCCTCCTTCATTTTCCTTTCCTTCTCCTAATGTTCTTCATGCTATTCCTTATGTTCCACAAATAAGTGAAACCATATGATAATTGACTTTCTCTGCTTGACTTATTTCACTTAGCATAATCTCCTCCAGTCCCATCCATGTTGATGTAAAAGTTGGGTATTCATCCTTTCTGATGGCTGAGTAATATTCCATTGTGTATATGGACCACATCTTCTTTTCATCTATTCATCTGTTGAAGGGCATCTCGGCTCTTTCCACAGTTTGGCTATTGCAGACATTGTTGCTATGAACATTGGGGTGCATATGGCTCTTCTTTTCACTACACCTGTGTCTTTGGGGTAAATACCCAGAAGTGCAATTGCTGGGTCAAAGGGTAGCTCTATTTTTAACTTTTTGAGGAACCTCCACACTGTTTTCCAAAGTGGCTGTACCAACTTGCATTCCCACCAACAGTGTAAGAGGGTTCCTCTTTCTCCACAACCTCTCCAACATTTGTTGTTTCTTGCCTTGTCAATTTTTGCCATTCTAACTGGTGTAAGATGGTATCTCAATGTGGTTTTGATTTGAATTTCCCTGATGGCTAATGATGATGAACATTTTTTCATGTGTCTGTTAGCCATTTGTATGTCTTCTTTGGAGAAGTGTCTGTTCATATCTTCTGCCCATTTTTTGACTTATTTGTTTTTTGGGTGTTGAGTTTGAGAAGTTCTTTATAGATCTTGGAAATCAGCACTTTGTCTGTAGTGTCATTTGCAAGTATCTTCTCCCATTCTGTGGGTTGCTCCTTGTTTTGTTGACTGTTTCCTGGACCCTCAAATCTATGGTCAAATAATCTTTAACAAAGCAGGAAAAAATACGCAATGGGAAAAAGACAGTCTCTTCAATAAATGGTGCTGGGAAAATTGGACAGCTATATATAGAAGAATGAGACTCGACCATTCTCTAACACCATACACAAAGATAAACTCAAAATGGATGAAAGACCTCAATGTGAGACAGGAATCCATCAAAATCCTAGAGGAGAACATAGGCAGTAACCTCTTTGACATCGGCCACAACAACTTCTTTAAAGATACATCTCCAAAGGCTAGTGAAACAAAAGCAAAAATGAACTTTTGGGACTTCATCAAGATAAAAAGATTCTGCACAGCACATTACCTCTTAGGAGCAAGTTCATTATGGAACTTCTAGCATTGCCAACAAGCACCATGCTTTTCTAATGGCTCATATCTTACTGATGCACTTTGTAAAGATTCTTTACCAAGAGTGAAGATAACTGATTTTGAAAACAGAGGTTAAGATTTTAAACTTGATATGAGAATGAGTGAATGAGATAAAACCCTTGCTGAACCTAAATATTTGCTCAGGTTTGGCATATTTATTCATTTCCCTTATTTGATGAAAAGAGAGAGAGAACCACAGGGGGACTACTTCATCTATATATCTGCTACTAGACATATGCTGTGTGCATTTTCATAAAGACTTTTATTATGTGATCCTTAAGTAGCATATCCATGCCAGCTGGTGGGCTGGAATATAAAACACATCTCTCAGAAGAAGCTATTATTGGGTCAATAATATGCTAATTAAAAGGGCTTGTGCAACCATCTGTGGGATCCCCAATAGTAGAGGCTTGTTTTCTAGAACCCGCAGCATCACTGCATCTTATGTTGTCTCTAATAGTTTTACTGATGCCTGACATTCTCACTGATAATGATGGGAACAAAGTGTTGGTGAACCTAGTGATCCTAAGCTATGTTTTACACTTAATAGGGATTTACAATCATTGCACCTAACTTGGTAAACTTCAAGAGTTTCTATGGAGTCAAGTTACTCTAACGCTAATTATATGCAGAATATATCAACATCGCATTACATTCACCTATTTACAACACTTGTGCACAGTAAAACAGCACTGAGGTCAGGAGATGAGATGCCTGGTGTAACTAAGTGAATAACTTGTACACCTTGGGGCAGCACTTTGGGAAGTATAAGAGTTTCATTTTGCAGCAGTAAGTATTGGGTGAAGATGAGAGGAACAAAGAATGAGACACACTGTCTCTGACTTTGAAAACGGAAGAGGCCACTTTGTACACGGGTTGATTCTACATAGCTCTTGAGAAATGCACAAAATGTTGCTTCAAAAACCATGCTTCACTATTTCCATGGTAATAAAATTATTTGGAACTGGTGGTGCCAGAATAGTCAAGTTTTATTCTTGTCAAGTGTTCCATAGCATAGCTCTATTTCCCTGGCCTTAAACCCAGCTCTTCATTTCTGTCATCCACTGCCCTCAAGAGTTTCCTTCTTTCTATACTTGTCCTCTTTCAATATAACAACATGGAGCACAGCACACTCCACTTTGCTAAAGTAAGCTGAGGGACAAACAGACTATGTCAAAAAGATAAAATGTCTCTGAAATATATATAGAGTCAATTCCTGGTCTCATAGGTCTAATTAAGGTAGACTTTTCTTAGCAGAGCTGCGTAGTACTTCTGATGGCTTCTAGGCCCTTTGGTAACTGATAACCTTGACATGGTTTACTAAGCTGGTCTTGGTTGGACTGTTACAGGATTTTCTCTGGTTCTCTAATATACCATGGCAGTAGAATGGCCATCAGTTCCCCAACCCAAATCTGGAAGTGCACAAAATCACTGCTCTGGTTTCAACAACCTGGTATTAGAGACATTTATTCCTATGCAGGTAGTATAAGGTTTCTCCAAAACAAAACAAAACAAAACAAAACAAAACAAAACAAAACACCAACCAAACAAATAAAAAACCCAGCAACAACAAAGAACCGCCCCCCCTGCCCCCCCACCACGGCCAAGATCTGAGAACACTAAGCTCTGACTCGCACATGGCCATGATCAGCCAGAGCTGAGCAGGAGTGCCCAGGCCCTGTGGTAAGACTCAGGTCTCCTTATCACATTTCATTAACTGTCTGGCCCCTGCAAACATTTGACTTTGTAAGCTCTGTAGAATTTTGGGTAAGATACATTGCACAAGGCCTTACCCTCTTATGATTTCCATATTTGTATAAATCAAACTTGGTTTTTGCCAAGATATATGACTAATTTTAGGATGCCATTGAACACATAAATGTGTTTGAGAGCTGATGGGGATAGAGCAGAGGAAAAGGCACAAGGTAGACTGAGAAACCAACTTCTTGTCTTGGTTCTGTTAGTCTCATTTCTAGGCCTTAGTTTTCAAGGAGTCCATAAGTATCTGATTTATGTCATTAAAAAAATAATAAGTCCAGAAAAACCAAGATGCATATTTACATGTACTACATGTCAACTGGAGTTCACCAAAGCACCAGTATGTGCCACATAGATAACAGAGTTAGTCCTAATGTTTAGCTGAAGAGTATTCATGTATTGCAAGGCAAGCCACTTAAAAAAAACAAACAAACTTATATCCATATATCTTTTGCTTGCCTGTGTGTATCAGTGTTTTGGCAATATTTTGCAATTATAGCAGAAATTGTTGCTTTTCAACAGTATCGACATGCTCTTCTACATCTCCTAGCCTCCCTTGAGTTAGGTTGGCCACATGACTAATTCTGACCAAAATTAATGAAGGTTATTTGTGTAATTTCTTAGCTAATATGGTTAAGGGTATGTGTTCCTTTTTCCCTTTCTGTCTCCCTTGCTCCCCACTCCTTCTACCCCATTTGCCTGCTTCAAGTATAAGTTGGCAGAGCCTCAAGATGGCAGCACTTGGGTTCCTAAGTCATTAATTAGAGGGAAGGTGCTTGACCATGTCAGATTTTGATGTGAGTGAGAAATAAGCTTCTGTTACAGTAAGGCACAGCAATTTCAGAATTCACTGGTTATCATAGCGTAATTTGGCTTTTAATATAATAACTAACACAAGATAGAGAGGTAACTTGTCTGCCAAAGCTGACAGAAGACTGCAACTGTCATCTATAATCCATAATTTCAAATTTTTGTATTCCTCAAAATGCCTTAATTCATTACAAGCATTATATTAAGCTTATATTAAACTTATGAATTCTTAAAGACCTCATTGCTGTTACTGATAGTTTTTGTAATATATTCATGTTTCAAATTATAAAACGTACTAATAAGACACTAATCTGTTCTCTTTCAGGTATTAGGGCTCCATGCAAAATTCATGTGGAATAAAAAGGATTCCACTTCTAAAAGTGTTGGGAAATCACTAGACTAGATGATATGAAAGGTTCCATAAAATAATAAAATTCAATAACAAGTTCCGTATCACCCTTGACCCAACAAAAGGAAAACCATTGCCTTGAAGCCACAAAGAAGTGGAAACAATTTCTGTGAAATGCATGCAATTTCATTCATTTCACATCCCACAGGTATAATAGATAAGAATTCCCAGGAGCTGTAGGAAATCGTAAAAGAATGGATGAATCCTGTTATTTTTTAATTCAGTTTTTAGAAAAGGAACACAAAGCTACGAATAATGGAACTCACAATAATGTGTGAGGCTAAAAACATGGATTTAGAACATGTGGCCACACTTCCATGGCAAAACTCCATGTGTCAGGATTTTGATATTGTTTATATTAGTTATCTATTTCTGAGTAATGAATTACCTCAACATTTAGAGGCTTAAATAATAACAAATCTTTTACTGCACAGTTTCTGGGGGTCAAGAATTCAGGAGTGGCTCAGCTGGGGAGCTCTGGCTCTAGAGATTCTGCTTCCAATTCAGCATATTCACCTTGCTGGCAAATTGGTGCTAAGTGTGGCAGGAGGCTTCTGCTCCCCTCCAAGTGGGCCTCCCTCATGACTGACTGTCCTCATGATGTGATGGCTCCCTTCCTCTTCCCCAATGGAAAGCAAGGTGGAAGTCATGATATTTTGTATGACCTAGCCTCGGAAATCACAGTCTGTCATTTCTACAATATCCTATTAGCTACACAGGTCTACTACCCTTTTCAGTGTGGGAGAAGACTACACAAGGGTGTGGATACCAGGAAGTGGGAATCACTGGGCACCATCTTGAAGGCTGGCTACCACATGGTTCTCGTTAAAGAGGAAAGCCTTAATCATAACTAAACATGCAGAATGGACACTGTTCAAGTTGTATTTATTCAAGTAAGGAGTGAAATGTCTCTCCAAATATGTTCACCTTAATCATGCGTTTCGAGAAATGTCACATTTTAAGGAAAACACTGGGGAATGTTCAGGAGAATTTTGTTGGCCTCCAAACAATAGACTTTCTACTGGAACATATAGAGTTAAAAGGAACCAGAAACATCTTGTTGACATAGTAAGTCTGTTATTAATCTTCGCATGTACTGATATCCAATTAAAACAAAGAAACTTTTCAGCTTGGCTGAACACATTATGTACTTTGCCATTCTCATTCCAACAGAAAAAAAAAAGGCAGTATGTACTGAATTTCCTAGAGATTGGAACTTTTAGGTAGGATCTAAATATCATAATAAACAAATAAAATAATGTGTCCAATAAAGTATATATGGAAAAGTTCTAGTATAAGACAAAACATTCTTTGGGCGGGGGGGCGGAAAACATACTCAAAGTAGTTTCCTCTTTATTTTTTCCAACCAATTTTTTTTCGGGTGAATATTACCATTTTATCCTAATTTCATCCATTTATGCAGACTAGATTTCCAAACATAGGAACCTAATGGAACTCCAGAATCACTCTGAGCTGACCATCTTTCTTAGAGAAGCTTCCTGCGGCCTCTTCTTAGGACTACATGATTGCTATCCAAATGCTATTTCTGGTTTGTCTTAGAGCAAGGTTGGGCTGAATCTTCACAACTGGAGGTATCAGGACTTATTCTGACCTTTGGGACAGAGAAACCAGAAGGCACCTGGACTTCATCATGGGGCCACAGGCGCTGCTTCTGAAAATAAATGCCACCTCACCATTTCTGACCATGGCAGTGAGCTTAGCTATCAACAGAAACCCAATTGTATTATAAATTAATCAACTGACTTCCTAACAAAGAAACAGGGCTGAGAGGGAGGGAAGCTAGGAAAACATCTCTGTAAAGCTCTGCTTCAAGATGCTGAGGCCAAGAGCAGATCAGATGGAACAGGAAAGGCACTGTGGGGAAATCAGACGAAGCCCACACCAGTGAGGAGGGAAGTAAAAGTGATGGCTTCAAGCCAAAAAGAGGCTGAAAACAGATGGCAGAAAATTAAAGCATCTGACTAGGCTGGAGATCTTAGGTGGCTGTCAACTAACAAATATAAATGAATTAGAGCGACTTGGCATATAAGAAATAGTGTTGAGAAAAGAAACCAGTCGTGCCTAAACTCTAAATAATTGTTGACCATATTGTGTGAAATTTCATGCATTTAGATTAATTACACTGAAGAAAAATAGAGTGGACACAAACAATAATTATCTGGAAGAATATTTCTAGATAATTATGACAAAACACAGGGGTTAGGGCAGAGGAAAGATGTGAAAGTGTACTAGAGATATTATCTTGTTGAATAAAGGAAGCAATCTGTAAAACAATATTACTTTTAATATTGTTCCACTTTTGTATATACAAAGTATATAAATATACACGGCAGAGAAAAAACTTTGTTAGGACACAGGCCGGATTTTTGAAGTGGTAACTGAGAGAATATTTGTGCACTTCCATATTATTTAAATTAAAAAAAATTAAAACATACCCTTTGTAAATAAAACTTTTAAAGAATAGCATTTCTGACCATGGGTACTGTCCCTGCGCTTTAATGAAAACAGCTTTTGGCAACAACAACAAAAAAATTAAATAAAAAAGGCAAATTTCCCCAAATATATTTTTAAAGTATGGAATCTCTTATTTTTTTGACATTGATAAGCTGATTATATGCTTACTGCATTTTGTAAGTAAAACATGTCACAGTTAATGTCAGACATTGTGGCTGCCCTGGAGTCCGCTGTGATCTCCCTTCAAGAAAGAAACTGGCCTTTGAGCTACAAGGAGTGCAATTAATGGGCAGCCTTCAGCTGTTACCTCAATGGCAACCTCCTTGGTCTGAGCCAAGGCCAAGCACATTCCTCTTGGGCAGTACCAGCCAATGACTGAGGATGGTGCAGGCAGGATCATCTAGGGCCTGGCCATTTCCTTCTAGAAATCTCCTCTGACAGGCAATCTTTGCTTCTGAACTTCCCCCTGTATTGGTCTCACCTCTGACAGACCTGCATCATGGTTTGAGGCTCTCCCTCCCTAGATTGCTTTCCCTTCTTTCCTTTCAGTTTTCAGATCTACAGACTAGTCAAAGACTTTCCCTGCTCCTTCCTGCTCCCTCCTCTTTTTTTTGAAGAAGAAGAAAATTAAGGAAAGAATTTTTATAATCTGAAGTAGAAAATAGTTTTTTGAGCAGGACTACAAAAATCAAATCCATAAAAAAAGAATGATGAACTTGACAATGGTAAATAATACAAACTTATGTATAAGAAAACACCATAAGCAAAGCCATATGTAACATTCTAACATTCAAGTATGAATATGTATAATATATAAAGAGTTTCTAACCCTCAATAATACAAAAAATCCCATAGAACAATTGACATTTCATAGAGGAGGAAATAAAAATGGAAATAAGCATCTGGAAAATATGTTTTATTTCAGTAGTAATGTGGGAATGTAATAAAGATAGTAATAGTGATGAACACTTATTGAATACTTAGGTCCTAGGTATTGTTCTAGGTTTTATAGATTTTAATTCACTTCATCTTGGCTCTACACTGTCTGAAGTAGGTAATATAATTCTCCCTAGTTTATAAATGAGAAAAATGAGTCACAGAAGAGTTAGATAACTAGCCTTGTGTCAACAGCCGGGATTTTCACTCACATACTGTGACTTCAACAGCCACATACTTAACTAAACTATTCTGATTCACAAAAACTTGCTAATAACCAAGGGAAACAGACAGATATTCCATTGGTGGAATTCTAAGCTGGTATAGTCTTCTTTTTCTTTCTTTTAAGTTTTTATTTAAATTCTTGTTAGTTAACATGTAGTGTAGTATTAGTTCAGGTGTACAATTTAGTGATTCCACACTTCCATGCAACACAAATTGCTCATCACAATAAGTAAATTCGTTAATCCCTACCAACTATTTAACCCATCTCCTGACCCACCTCCCTTCTGGTAACCATCAGTTTGTTCTCTACACGTAAGAGTCTGTTTCTTGGTTTGCTTCTCTCATTTTCCCCCTTTGCTCATTTGTTTTGTTTCTTAAATTCCACTTATCTTTTTTTAACCTGGGGAATTCTTTTTTTTATTAACATATAATGTATTATTTGTTTCATCCCTCCTCTCTTTATCTTTTAAAGTTATTATCCCCTACCCCATAAGGCTCTTTTAACTCTGTCTCAGCACCTACCTCCTGGAGGATCCAATCAACAGAGATATCTTTCAGGGTTCTATACACTTTAAAAGGACTCTTCTTTTTTCTGAGAACTCCTCTCTCCACCCCTACCCCATAATGCCTTGCCAAGCTTTGTTTTTACCATATAGCTTTGTCCTGACCTTATTGTCGGTGTCGGGAGCAGACACACAACCCAGGCTACACCAGTCACTATAGCAAACTATAACAAATTCTTCTGGGCTTCTCCTTTACTAGCTCAAGTAGATTTCTATTACTCATAACCATGATTCTTAACTAATATATTCAATAATCAGGTCTCTCATTTCTAGAACACATGTGCCTTATTTTTTATGGAGGTTCCTGAAAAGCAAGCTGAAAAGTATATATAAAAGATATCATTTCCCCAGTCATTTCCATCATAAAATGGCAAGTTTATGTCTTTAAGAGGTTTGATCCCAAGAAATGAGAACGGTACTATGTTGGAGAGTGAGCACTGATTTTGAGTCTGAGGACCCAGTTTTGAATTCCAGCTTTGCCATTGACTGGTTTTGTGATACCTGTCCAGCCACTTCACATTTCCACGGCTTGGTTTTGTGATTTATAAAATAGAGGGATTTTAGACTGACTTATTGCTAAGGTCATTTTTCCAACTCTGTAATTCCATATTGTGCCTAGCATGGTTTCTCCGGAGACTATGATAGTATCTGGCATGTGATACGTGCTCAACAAATATTTTCTGAATTGAATAATAAGTAAGAACTGTAAGGATATTTTGGAGCCTTTAGAAGCAAGTAAATGAAAATGTTTAATCGTGTGGGCAAAAGGAGTATGATTTTTCTTTCTTCTTTCAACTTGTTCGTAGTTTCTAGGACTTTGCTTTCTTTGTTCTCCAGCCCAAGCCTCATCATCCAGTATTTTAGCTCTTCTTGCAAGCACCCTCATCCCTGTCACTACCTTCTCCTGCTAAATCTGAACTTGAGTTAAGTCCCTTCTCCTATAATCCTGGTCCTATATCAGGTTTGGTTGAGCAAGTGACATAGAAAGTACCGTGCAATAATAATATATATTATACTTGCTTGTTCATTGTCTGTCTCCCTCAGTTAGAATGTATCTCCACCAGGGCATGGATATTTGTTTTGTTCACTGCTGCATCTCCATGCTTATAGCAGTGCTCTGGACTTAGTTGGTCCTTAATTAATATTTGTTGATTGAATAAATGAATGAATGAATGAACTGAATGAATGAATGAACAGTAATTCTAAATATGGTTTTGTCTTTCAGAAAGCTATTTAGGGCGGAGATTTAAATATGAAAATTTTGGAATAGTGAGTACCAGGAGAGGGGCATTTGTAATTTTAAATAGGGCAGGACCATTCCAGCAAAGACCTGAAACAAGTAAGGGAAAGAGCCATTCTTTCACTTACTAAGGTCCCAGTTCCTGTTTTTGGCTTCAACATAGTCCAGAACAACATCAAGTGCAAAGGCCCTGAGGCAGGGGCAGTCCTGGTCCTTTTGAGGGACAACATGGAGGTCTATGTAGCTAAGTGAAATGAGCAAGGTAAGACTAGAAGGCAAGGTCTTGGGGAACATGGCAGATGGAGCCTGTAGGCTATGGGGAGACTTGCTTTTGCTGAGTGAGGTGAGGAGGTGCTACCGGATCTTTTGTGCAGACGAATGACATAGTCTGCATTACGTTTTTAAAAGGCAATTTTGGCTGCTGTGCTAAGGAAAGATGGAGCAAAGGAAGGAGCAGGGAGACCAGTTTGGAGATAATCCCATTATTCCCATTAGACAAATGTTCTATAGTCATTCCAAAGCCATTTAGCCGCTATGTCCTTCCCACGCTGGGTTACTTTACCTTTTTTTCCTTCTTAACACCTAGTTGGGAATCTTGACACCTAGTTGTCTAATGCAGAAGCCTTTTTTTTTTTTTTCTTTTTACAACTCAGGACAGAGCCTGTTGACCTTCCCTTTCAGCACCTTTGGAAGCTGTCGCCTTTTCTCATCTCGCAGCAATGGCTCATTTATCACTAGGCCAGTATCCTCCTGACAGGAGGCCTTGGTTCCAGTCTCGCCTCTCCCAACAGTAATTTTTCCCAGACCCAAATGTGATCACGTTCATCATCAGCTTCTCTGGTTCCCCACGGAAGTCTCTTCTGCTTGGCAGGGCACACAAGGCTCTTCTCCCAGTAGCTTCTGCTTAGCCATTCAGGTTTGGCCCTCAGCATCCCATTGTCCAGCCTTAGTAGAAGTATTGTTCAAAATACCCTCCCTGCCAAAACTGTGATTTCGTAGGTCTTCGATTTCACTTCCCCCCTCCCCTTTCTTCCTCCTCCTTTTGAACGTTACAAAGCTCCCTCTAAGACTTGGTGTAGCCAGGGTTAGAGTGAGCAGGTATCACATTATATGCTCACAGTTCTGACCCCATCCTAGACAGGGAGTCCATTAGGAGGCAAGAATATTTCTTATGGCCACTTTTTTGTTTCCTTTTTGCCAGCACATATGTTACATCCACCTACCTCCCCACACCAACTTTTACCTCCACTCCCCACAAAGGAAAACCTGCCTTGGGTCTGGAGTCAGCTGTATTAACTTAGAGGCCACCTAGTATGAAACTACGCTCCTAAAACTAAGCGAAGCTACTGCAGTAGAAAGTTCAACTAGCAAGTCTGCCATCTAAAGCCAGTGGACAGTAGCAAGAGAACAGTCATGCTGCTCCTGGTGGCAAAGCGTGTGCCCCGTATACCCCGGCAGAGCGGAGAGTTTCACAAACTGGTTTCCTGGAGAAGCATTCGGGCACATTTACAGCATGTTACTGTTTCCTTTGTACTAGGTTTTACTAATATTGTTGCTTTGACTGCACGCACCCTCCTGGAATTCATTCATATTTGTTTTATAGTGTGGCTTTTTAGTTATTAGTATTCGGTGAGGTACAGTAGTGGTATTTGCTCTTCTAGCCCCGTTAGTATGGTATGGGCACTTCATCTATCAGTGCAGTTTGTCTTTTCTTGTCTGCTATGTACTAGCATTCCATGGCCAATATATTTATTAGATACGTAATTGAGCTTTAAAAGTACAATTTCGAGGGTTGGTAATGTGTTACCACATATCCAGAACTTATGATTTCATACATCATACAAATACATATAGATGAATAAAATAATATCTTTGTTCACTCTCTGAATAATGAAACATACTTAAAATTTTATTTTCCCCAAAATTTCCTTGTAAAATTAGATTTCATCATATAAATGTACATATCTTACATTCTGCCAAATAAGATATTTTTTCTTTGCACGCTTGCACATAAAACCTGGCATATATAGAGCAGGTATTCAAAAATGCTTATTGAATGAGTAAACAAATTAATCTATCTACTAATTATTTATGTATTTTCCAAAATAAAAAATAGTCTATGGTTATTTCAACTTAAGTTAATACCAACTAAGAAAAACTTTAACATGCCTTGAGATGCTCTTCAGAGACTAATTTTCTCATTGTTTAAATCTAACTTCTTAAAATATAAATATTTACTGACTACCCATGGATTAAAAAAAAAATCATAGCTTTGTAGACCTGGCACGTCCCAGAGATCATTTAGCTAACCACTCCATTTTAAAGAGAGAAAACTAAAGATCAGAGAGGTCACTTAACTATCCAAGGTCACACAGCTACTAAGGGGGTAGAAGTGGGACCAGAATCCAGCTCTCCAGATTTTCAACTCAGTTTTTACTTCTATTCTATGGTTGAAAAATACATACTGAAAAATCTTTTCAGAAAAAATTTTCATTACTTATAATAATAGAGTCAGCAGTGGGAAAGATGATACTAAATTATATATCATTTTTTACAGAGCATACAATTTTCTTGTAATATCTAGAAGATTATTAAATAAGAAAATGGAAAATAATATTTTATTTTAGTTTTAAAGATTTGCTTAGTTGTTTGAGAGAGAGAGAGAGCATGAGCGTGGGGAGGGAGGAGAGGGAGAGAATCTCAGGCAGACTTCTCACTGAGTGTGGGGCCCGACACGGGGCTCTACCTCATGACCATGAGATCATGATCTAAGTCCAAATTAAGAGTCGGATGTTTAACTAACTGTGCCCCTGGAAAATAACATCTTAAAAGGAACTAGAAAGTTCTGGTTTTAATGGTACCCGACGCTCCTGCATGAGCAATGTAATGGGTGCCTATAATGTGTATAGTAATTATTCCTCAAGTTTTTATTTCTTTTCATATTTCATATTCAGCAAATATTTGTTCAATGCCTACTGTACTTCAAGAATTGTTCTAGGACTTGAAGATAGTGAATTTTTTAAAAAGCCAAATTTCCTGCTCCTATGGAGCTTATTGTTCAGTGCTTTTTACAAAGTAAGATCCACCCAATATGAATGTATCATTACACCTCTTCCCTGTTATTCTCAAAAAAGTAAAAACACAATGCTCTTCCAAGTATTTTCTTTATAGGTTATGTTACCTCCTGACCCCTTAAATCTGCTCCCCACCATATCCCCACCCCCCCGAATGCACACACACATATGCATACATATGCACACACTCATGCCAGGGGACTGACATTTACACCTTCTGACAATTTTGAAATTGAGAATGACTAAAACTTTCTCCCATCTTTAGACTTTGGGGTTCTATTTAGGTTGTTGATATCCAAAAAAAGCCATGAGAGACATTTATTTCTTCCCAAGGACCTCATGGAATGTTTTGCTATTTTGTTTCCTTAGAGAATTGAGGTTGAAATTTTCTCTGAAATGGGCATCTCACAATGGGTAATCTGGATTTAAACCGATACTATTTTACAGGTGTCTAATTCTGAAAATGTGACAGCTAGCTTGTCCAGCCCTGACAGGCCTCCTGCTCTGAATGGCCCCATCCAAGGAAGTGTACACACTGGCTGGTGATTACTGAATGGTAATCAGTAATACTGGCCAGGCATGCAGCCAGTGCACACGACCCAGGGCTTTTGGGGCAAGGTGGCTTGAAATTATTCTAATTAAAGAGTCTAATTAAAACTTAGTGGCTTACTTTAACCTTTGTGGTGTTGTCTTGACCTAAAAAAAAAAAAAAAAGGAAACCATCATAACAATCTTGGGGACCACTTCGAGCTTGCAGAGTGAACTAGATGAACAGTTGAATGAGAATTAGAGTACATGGCCCAGGGGCACCTGGCTGGCTCAGTCAGTAGAGCATGCAACTCCTGATCTTGGGGTTGTGAGTTCAAGCCCCACACTGGGTACAGAGCTTACTTAAAAAAAAAAAAAATGGAATACATGTCCCAAATAATGAGCCCAAAGGAGTACCTGCTTTTATCCCAGTTCAGTTTATTTAGCCCAAGAGACTTCACATGTTTATTTCCATGTGGAAAGGGACAAATTTCAACCTTTGTGAATCTGGAATTTACCACTGAGGGCAAAAACACATCCATGCTTTCAAAACGTCTGCCCAGCATTGCCATTAGAAATCTTATGCCATGGAACTCCGTCTGGCACACCCATAATCTTTTTTTTTTAAAGATTTTATTTATTTATTTGAGAGGGAGAGTGCGCGCGCACACACACAAATGGGGGGGTGGGGCAGAGGCAGAAGCAGACTCCCTGCTGAGCACCGAGGCAGGGCTTAATCCAAGGAATCCAGGAGTATGACCTCAGCCAAAGGCAGATGCTTAACTGACTGAGCCACCCAGGTGCCACACCCATAATCTCAAAGTAGGTAGAAGATGATGAGGAATGCACAGTGACCTGGATGTAGATTACCGGTAGCAATAACAACAAACACTCACATAGTGCATATACCATGTACCACACATGTGCCATGCACTCTTCATAGCCTGTGTGCACTTATTTAATCCTCAGGACAGCCCGAAGTGGTAGGTGTCCAGAGGTGAAGTACCTTGTGCAAATTCATGCAGGGGGACTGGGATTGAAATCCAGGCAGTCTGGCTTCCTGGTATTCTAAACCACTACTTGTCACTGCCATTAGCCACCTCCCCCTCCTCATTTTGTTCTCAAGTGACAGGATGACATACAAGAGTAAACAGAGAGGCACAGGGCACGGCGAGTGGAAGGAATGTGTCATTTGGAATCAGGGGGCCTTGCCTGGCTGTGCCCTTGCACCCCGCCATCTAATCTGAGTCTGAGTTTATCTTTGTCAAATTTCTGATAATGGTATCTGCTCTACCTCATGTCAGAAAATTATATAAAATATTTTAGGAGAAAGGCCATTAAAATGTTTCTTTAAAAAAGCAGGATATAAAATGGTCCATTAAACTGCGTAAAAACACACAAGCAAAATCTGTCTTTCAGGGGAGGGACTATGCGCTCTTTTGTTGTTGTTGAGTTTATTTTAGGTCATTTAATTTTTTTCACGTAGCTTTTCAGCTTTTAAAAAATTTCTTCAATTAACATTTATTCATTCATACGTTCTTTGACTCAGCCAATAAGTATTTATTTACTTCTGCTATAGACAAGAAGACACTGTTTCGAGGTTAAAAAAGAAAAAAAGAAAAAAGAAAAAAACAACAGAAAATATTTTGATATGTGCACACAAGTCCACAAATACTCTCATGTGATACACGAAAGTAAAAATGTCACATAATGGAGTTAAGGGAATTTTTTCCTTTAAATCTCTATCTTTAATAATGTTTCTATGTTCACTTTTGAAATCAGAAAAAATTTTAAAGTCTTAAAAACAACTCCGAGTACTTAAGGGAAACAAGATCTTATGGGGGACAGCTTTTCCCCAATAACACTGGACAAATGATGTGTTGCTTAGACATTTCCAAAATGGCAGACAGAGAAGTCCCTGGCATGGCTTTCTACCAGCTCCAGATTAAGTGGCGGCAAACCTCGCAGGCAACAGTCTGGCTAAATAGCTGACATGATTAACTGAATCAAGCAGACACTAGAGGCCATGAGGAATATTTCAAGATGACAAAGAGCTCAGAATTGGATTAGATTATTCTACTTCAATAATACAGATAACATCTCCATGTCTGGAACTGAAAATTACAGCCCTCCCATTGGAGCCTGATAGTTTTACATACAGTGGTGGGAGGCTTGCAGGAAGAACAGAAACCAGGAAAAAGCCACATAGATAATGCTCCTGATTGCCAACACCATCTCTGGCCTCACTCCAGTCCATTCTCCACATTGAGGCTGGTGTTTTATAAAACGCAGATAGGATCATGTTATTCAGAGGCTGAAAATCCTTCAATGGCTTCCTACTGCTTTATTTCCCCAACTGTTTTCTTTTCATGGCCCACGAGGCCCTGAATCATCTGGCTCCTATCTCCCCATTCTCTTTGGGCTTCAGCCATGCCTCCTTCAGTTCCTGGAACTGCCAGCGCCCCTTCTTGTTCCCCCAGAAACCTGCCCATTTTCTTCTCTCTCTCCACTTCCTGTCATCTGCCAGGTGGCCCCTTAACTGCCTCCTCCTTGGAGGGGCCCTCTTCAAACTCTTCTCGACTAGGGCATGTCTCTTCCAGTATGTGCTCTCTCATAACATCAGCCTATTTTCCTTCACAGCCCTTATTACAATGTTATAATTAAATACCCATTTGTGTGATTGTTTTATGTCTGTCTCTAGGTTAAACCGCTAGCCCCATGAAGCAGAAACCACCGGCCATCCTGCTCCCCAGTGTATTCCTAGAGCCTGGCACAGTGCAGTACTCATGACACTTAGTGACTAAAAGGATGAATAAATGTAATTTGCAAAAAGCGACAGAATTGGAGCACATTTCATACCACTGTAGCAGACTGGCTAGGTGCTGACTTCTTATATCTTGTCTTCCTGGCACTCAAGGACATTTCTCAGCCTCCCTTCCTGCTAGCTGGGTTCTGGGGGCCTGGGACTATGTTCTGGCCAATGGACGAGTGCAGACAGGATGGTTGCCCCATTCAGGGCCAGCAACATCACATCCCACACAATCTTCTGGAGCACTCTTTTCCCCAGAGGTGTGGCTGCAAGCTAAAGACTCCGAGACTCCAAGGAAGCACCTAGGGGAAGGAGGCCAGGTCTCTGAGTTACTTCTTGGATGACAGTTATCACCACAATACTGGGCCTGGCTTGAGTGAGAAAATGAATACTTAGCTTATGCCACTTTGATTTGGGTTTTTACATTTTTTATTTTTTAAAAAATTGGTTTCATTTGAGTATAGTTGGCACACAATGTTATATTAGCTTCAGGTGTACAACACGGTGATTCAACTTCTTTATATATTATGTGTGCTCACCAGAGGTAGAGCTACCACCTGTCATCAGACAATGCTATTACAATACCACTGACTACATCCCCTAATGAATAAGGCATGGGGATGTGTTTTGGGTTTGTTTATTTTTTTTTTTAATTACAGTGGCAAGGGTTAATTACTCTGATGAATACGATTGCTTATGTCACTAAATTGTTTCTCAGTCTGGATATAGAGTAAAACTAATGACACTGAAGTGCACTAGTGATGTATCAGAGTGTTCTTCCCTCTAAAGTTAAGATCCTGAAGCGCCACCTTTGAAAGAAGATTTCAATTAAACAGGAAAGTAAGGATTTTAAAATTAGTACTGCTGAGCACTTCCCCTCATATCTGAGTCAAAGGAAGGCAGTCCAGGAGGTCTAGGATGCAAGGAAGAAAAAAAACATACAAAAGAGACCTAAACATGTTGGAAATGAAATGAGGCCATCAAAGAACAGTGACTGGTCCCTCCATTACAGCTAATTTTCCTATAGGGCCTGGACCTATAGGTCAGGTAGATTTTGGCAGTAGGCCCCCTTTCTTTTTATAGAAGTGCTCCAGGGAATCTAATTATTTAAAAAAATGCAAAAACAGAGATCCCATCACTCCCCTTCTCAAAACCTTTCAAAGGCTTTACATTGCCTTCATAATAAAATCCAAGATCTTTAAGCGACCACAAGCTCTCACATGATTGGGTCACTGTCTACATCTACTGCTCCAAGTCTGTTGTCCTTCCCTCCTTCCCTCTTCATGTCAGGGTACACCAGCTTTCTTTTAGGTTCTGGGACTCTGAGGGTTTCTTCCCACCTTAGGGCCTTTGCATATGCTGTTCTCCTCCTTTCTCCTAACTAACTCCTGTTCATCCTTCAGTTCTCAGATCAACTGTCATTTCTTTAAGAAAGCGCTTTCCAACCCTCCAGATTGGGGCAGATCTTAACTGATTGCTCATTAGAAACGTCTTGTCACACATCCTAAAGTCTGGCACATAGTAAGTTCTCAATAATCAGTTGTTAATTGATGAGGTGGAAGGTCATGGGAGGCAGTAAAGAGTAAAAAGAAAGTAAAGACCTTACATTATGAACTAGAACACCTTTGAGCCACTGGTCACTTGAGATGTTCAAGGTCTTAGTGTTCCAGCTACTGACAGATCCTTGGTCCTTCAGGTGGGATAGTGGGACAGCCCCAGTTTAAAAGCCAAATGGTAACTGAGACTTTTGTAAATGACCATTTTGTAAAAAGGACAAAAATGAAAGTGGGGAAGAGAGTTCATTCTTGGTCCACTTTCAGGTAATTTTTGGACAACAACTGAAAAAAATCAGTCGTCCCAAGTGCCTGCAGAGACATTTCCATACAATGCATCACTATACAGCATTCACAAAGGAAGAAGCAACCACTCTATGCAACAGCATGGATGGCTCTCACCCGCACAGCGTGGAATAAGGGAAGCCAGACACTAAGGAGCACACACTGTGTGAATCCAGTTATACAAAGCTCAACAGCGGCCAAACTGATGTGTGGTGGTAGAGGCCAGAATGGTGGTTACCTCTCGGGGGACATGGGAAAGACTCATGAGGCCGCTGCTGGAAATGCTGTATGTACCTGCAGGTGCACACACATGCAAAATTCATTAGGCCGCAGACTTCCAGCTCATGCACTCTACTATATGCAAGTGGTAACGGAATGAAAAAGAAAACAGGGAGTTCACTGCTGAAAACCCCACCCCACCTCTACCACCGTCTCTAGGACCAGGTCTACATTCCTCAGGAAGAGATACAAAGTTCTTTGTCCTCTCGCCCTCTCCCACCTCCAGACGCTCTTGTCTCAGTCCCAGCGCTCCACACCGGCATGATGTATTCCGCTCACATGGCTCTCCTGCAACTCCCTAAAGGTACCCTTCGACTGCTCACTGCCAGGCTTCTGCCTCTGCTGTCCCCCTGCCTAGAGAGGAATCAGCTGGCTGTCTACCTGGCACCCTCCTATTATTTGGAAAATAGCTCCCCTCTTCGCCCTTGGTCAGGACTCCCTGGCTTTCCTGCGGCTGAGTCATAAGCATCTGCTCCTTGGTCCCCTGTATATTTTTCATTTCTCCTATAATTTCTGACAAATTATCATTTATTTTAGTTGACTTTTTACATGTCTGCTGACCCACTAAACTGAAGGCTCCTCAAGGGCAAGAATCACATATTCATCAGTTCTGTATCCCTACCTCCCGGCGTGGTGCCTGTCACACAGAAGATCCCTGGTAAGTATTTGTTGAACTTGAACTGAAAAATAGACGGTAATACATCTAATGGGTAACAAAGAACAAGAGGACATTTAACTGATGTTATTTCAAAGAAATGAAAGCCTTTTAGAGCATAAGAAGCCAGAGATGGGTGAAGTCACAGATCACTACGAACAGCCTGGTCAACAAAAATGAGACCTTTTGTTTAAGTCCAACATTAAAAAGTTAAACTTAACAGATTAAGGGGCGAGAAGTGGCAATAAGGATAATCTAGGGGTTTGTGTTCGTGGGTGTAGGGCCTGGGTTAAGGTCAGAATATTCAGAGTCATAGCAGCAATAATACCTAATTATGGTATTTCACATTTATTGAACACTTACTATCTACTAGGCACTTTGCATTCAGGATCTGATTTAATCTTTGAAGCAACCCCTTAAAGGTCTGCTACTAACCTCCATTTCACATATCAGAAAGCTGACAGTCCGAGATATGAAGTTGCTTGTTGGTGGTCACACAGCAGGATGTGGCAGAGTTCAGATTCTAACTGATGCCTGCAAGACTCCAGAGCCTGTGGCAGTGGGACTGGATCAATGACACTCTGAATAATAGCACCTCAGAGGCCACACCACAGCAGGGTGATTGACAGAAAAGTGACATGGCCTCTCTCTGCTGGGTCCCCTTGTAGCATTAAAATGTCCACAGCTGGAGACCAACCCTTGGGAAAGAAGGCCTGGGAGTCCCAGAGGTATGGAAAGTAGCCTAAAAATAGCCCCGATACAAAACCACATAGGAAGCTGGGTGGCAATTTCCTGTAAGGTATTCATCTTAATACCTACTAGGATAAAACAGAACTGCCCTAGAAGAACCCACAAGAAGACATATCTAAAGAAATGGCTACTGATGTCTCCATGCCAAGAAAAAAGACAGAGAGAGAGAGGAAAAAGAAGCACCATGACTCAACAGAATCTTCTGACAGACACACGGGTCTGGCAACAATGCAGAACAAAGTATGGCAAATGTCCCGGCAAGTTGAATGCCATCTGCTTTACTTTGGGCAAGTGTTGGGCACAGTATATTTAGTGTGGCTTTCCTGGGGTTCTGGGGATAGGAGCATGTGCCCCTTTGCTTGGCTGGCTACGGTGAAAATGACTTCTCCAGCCAGAGCAGACCACCATCAGAAGAACCACCAGCCTCTTAGAGACTCTTAATGTGGTTCACTCCTAGTCCTGGTACTTAACTAAAAAGAAAGGGTAATAAAGTACCCCCAAATGAACATGTGTATCCCTGGCACCTTTATCGAATTATGTTGCCAGATTTTTTTATGTTATTCTTCAAGGTACCTTCCAAAACTAACATTTCCAGGGTGTCCTGCTACTCTGTAATATAGCTAAAAAAAAATTTTTTTTAGGTCATAAGGGAAGGCAAACAGACACATTTTTTACATTGACAGGCCTAGAAAAATAACAATGCACCGCCTGTATTACACAAAGGGGCCTTGTATTTTTACAGCTAAGCTGCATTAAAATACAACCAGTGGGCCTAGACTAAATCAATTTAATGACCTCAGGTGAAGACCCAGGGGATGTCCATTCTTATAGCAAATCCCGAGCATTCAGCCTCAGCCACAGTTTAGATTGGACCCCATCGATGTCTCTAAAATGTTAACAGGAAATGTATTTTTTGGCCCTCGGAGAAATGACAGCTTTGGACTTAAGCAAAGGAAAAAGAGCAGATTTTATAGAAAAGTGCTGATTCTGTTTTATCCACAACAAAGAGGCTGATATTTAATATTTTTTTCTAAATATTATTCAATTAAATTGCACAATCACACATGAAATGCAATTTGGACACTAACAAGTAGTGTGAACTACCACGACTCCCTCCTAGACACAGGATCTTCCATAATATAGCGAGTGTTTCTAATTGTTCAGCTGCTCTAGTAAAGAACTCTTGTTAGCCACTAATAATTTACATTTCGATACATCCCTCTGTCTTCTTTAGTTCTAGATCCTAGCATATATTGGAACACAGTGAGGAAAGGGGAAAAGGAATTAAAGCAGAATTAAAGCTCGTTAAAGCAGGGATGAGGCACGTGCCATTCAAGGCTGAGAGGAAGGGTACTAGAGGCCTCTCGTTAGTTTCCCAATGTGGTAGAGCATAAAAAATGACGTCATATATACCTTGTGCTGTGTTTGCGGCCAGAAAGTCATCAAAACTAAGAAAGAGCAGCTGAGTGGCAGTGCAGAGACTAGCAGGAACTCGACCCCACTGTGCAGAGTGGAGGCAGCTTGGCAGGGAGAGACGCACTCAGCACTCCCTACAAGCCATCTCTGGAATTCAAGCAAAGGGCACCTCTCCCTCGTCCTCAGCACCTAACTGCCCAGTGTCACTAATGCGATCACACGAAATCTGACCATTCAACGGACAGCTGAATTTATGACTAACTTAGTTAACTACAAATCTAGTTACAAATATGACCAATCTTAAGTCTACTTTAAATAACAATGCTAAGACAGAGATGATAGTTTTAGTATACCATGCCATTAAATAGATTAAATAATAGAGTCCTATTTTGTTTATAAATAATCTTTTTTTTAAAGATTTTATTTATTTATTTGACAGAGAGAGAGTGAGAGCAGGAACACAAGCAGGGGGAGTGGGAGAGGGAGAAGGAGGCTTCCCGCGGAGCAGGGAGCCCGACATGGGGCTCGATCCCAGGACCCTGGGATCATGACCTGAGCCAAAGGCAGACGCTTAACAACTGAGCCACCCAGGCGTCCTATAAATAATCTTTATTAGTATGTTTTCACATAATTTTGGAGGGTAGAGGAGACTCATTTACTTTAAGAAAAGATATGAATTGCCCTTATATTTAGTAAAACAAAAATAATGTATGTTTTTAATATTCAAGTCAGTCAGACAACCACATAGATAGCTGTGTCTTCAGTTCAAATACACACAATATCCCAGGGAAAGTGGCTTTTTAAAATATATGCAGAATTTCAGGACGAAAGCCTATATTAACGGTGGACTAGCTGAATATTACAGTCACCTGGAGAGTTTTAAAAATTGTTATTCCCAGGCCATGCCTTAGGCCAACATCTCTCAAGGAGGGATCAGGCACCAATAATTTTAAAATTCCTCAGATGATTCTGATTTGCAGTCCAAATTCAAAACTATTGTCAAAAAGGAATGCAAGATTGCCCCACACATGCTGCCCTTCATGAATCTTTCAGGATCTCTGAGTTTGCACTCTTTATCAGTTGCTTAAGAAACAACTGGTGAGAACTTTCAGTTAAATGTGGAAGATTGAATATACTAGTTTATATCAGCTTGTGCCACAAGCTTCCAAAACTGACAGGAAAGCAGTAAAGGAGGTACTAACCCACCAGGACAAGAAAATAGGACAGGAGACGAACCTGATACAAGATCAAAAAGCACATGGTGAGAAAACCTTTGAGTCACATGCCATTCGGCCCCAACACGTCAGAAACACTCCGGAGTTGGGGTACCAGGAGCTGCTGTAGGTGTAGAGTGGAGGTAAATGGTAATGGAGGTTAAGTGTTTGAAAGTTAGACTATCAGCTATCATCCCCAGATCAACCCCAGCCAGGTGACGGATCTCTCCATTGCCTCCAAGAAGGAGGAGGTTAATCTTGGGTAAAATGAAATAGAGAGCCCTCAAAACCTGAGACACCAAAAAATAGCAAAGGGTGAGGCTCTCACTGAAAGGTGACACTCGGCTCACCCCTCTTTCCCCAAGCAGCTCTGGGAACAGTGGCAGTCAGGCTGAAACCTTCGGGAAGGCTACTGAAAGGGAATTCTTGTTTTTTCTTTTTCTTTCTCCCTCCCTCCCTCCCTCCCTCCCTCCCTCCCTCCCTCCCTTCCTTCCTTCCTTCCTTCCTCCCTCCCTCCCTCCCTCCCTCCCTTCCTTCCTTCCTTCCTCTCTCTCTTCCTTCCTTCCTTCCTTCCTTCCTTGACCATTTTGGGCGTGTCTGTGTGCCACAGGCATCTCCGGCAGTCTGGGGAAGTCTACGGAACCATGTGCAGAATGATGTTTTTGAATGCATAAAATAAAATACATAAGGTTGCTAAGAAAACTAATTATATTGAAATACAATTCCCCAAATGGACAAAAATTGTGATGGATGTGTTTTTTTATTGCCATATGAAATAGTAAGATCTAGTGTTAGGTCCCAAACTGCTGTATTTCAAGTTAGTGGTGAGTATGAATAATCCCTCAAGACACCTGCAACAGCAATAACATGATTGAACATACCTTGATTGCTATTGGTAAAAAAAAATTATAGGGGCGCCTGGATGGCTCAGTTGTTAAGCGTCTGCCTTCGGCTCAGGTCATGATCCCAGGGTCCTCGGATCGAGCCCCACATCGGGCTCCCTGCTCAGCGGGAAGCCTGCTTCTCCCTCTCCCACTCCCCCTGCCTGTGTTCCCTCTCTCACTGTGTCTCTCTCTGTCAAATAAATAAATAAAATCTTAAAAAAAAATTATAAATGTAAAAAAGTAGACCTTAGACTACAGACCTAAGAAGCCTTGGGCTGGCAGAGTCCTCTCTAGAGAAATGGACCAACCCAAGAGAAAAGGTCCACAGATACTGCTATTCAGGTGGAGGGGCTTGTTTGCTACTCAGTGAGGCCCACCAGGTACGAAGAGCAGTCCCACCCATGCACAGATCCATTTAGTGCCTCACTCTTAAAGATGAATAAGGTCACCAGACACCTAAGACAGCCTCCAACATAAAGACAGAGATCAAAAAAACAGAATCAAGAAATTCAGAGGATATACAAATGATGCAGGGGATTACCAAAATGATAAGGAATATCTTCAGAGAGAAGAGAATTGAATCAAAATAAGAACAGGATGTCTTAAAACATTCAGAGAATAAGAAAGAGTTCTCGTAAGTTCAAAATAACAGAAATAATTTGAAATACCAAAAGAAGGGTTGAAAGATAAAGTTGAAGTAATCTTACACCTAGAAAAAAAGGGAAATGAAGTGGAAAATAGGAAAGAAAAAAATCCTTAGAGAATCATTCCGGGTTCAATACATGAACAATAAGAGGTCCCCCCCAAAAAATGTGCCAAGTATCAAAAAAATAATATAAGAACATTTCCTAAAACAAACGACATCAGTTTCCAGATTGTTACCATAGAAACACACAGTTTATTGGATGAAAATAGAATTCCCTAAGCAATCCTGAGAAAGATTTTGTTCAGTCAATTGAATTGGTGGGTTTTTTTTTGTTCATTTGTTTTAACACTTCCAGAATAGAGTGAAAGGATATACTGCTTTGGCAAAATGTTTAAAGTCCCAATGTCTTTAGAGGTCATTCACCTACCATTGAATAAATTATTCACATGGTAACAACGGCAATATATTTGCCACTATAAACAATTTCTAGGTTATCTTGTTGAGCATTCACTTGGTAGGCAGAGGGAGCAAAATGAAGACTTGAGATACTTCTGGAGGTAGGTGGGAGGTGAATGGCATAAGACTGGGAGGAAGTAGTGTCTAGTAGATAGCAGCAGACAGGAAGGCAGGGGGTGGGGACGGGGCACACAGGGAAAATACAAATGTTCCTTTTACTCAAGGAAACCAAAGAGTCAATCCATGACCAGCCTCAATCCCCCCACAGGGAAATGCAGCTGAGCAGCAATAGATATTTGGAGGAGACTGTCCAGCTTTGAGAGTCCACTAGACCACCCTGGGACCTATATTATAGCTTCACCTTCTCTTAGCCCACGTCTGGGGGCTACCACCTAGCACCAGTTTGGGGATTCACCTGCCCAAACAAACACACACACAAACTGGTGAATAAAATGTCTTTTGTACAGTACACAATAGTGTAACAAATGTTTCAGAATACTTGTGTAAATAAGAGTTATAATAATATATAATTAATTATATATTAGAGAAATTTGTACATAATTTATGTAATTTTAATTACATAAATATAAGATCTATTATACAATTCCTATATTATATAATAATAAATTATATATTATTATTATCAATTGAACTCTTACTATATGCTAGGCCTTGTGCTGGTTAAATCCTCCCAGAGCTGTGAAAGGGAGGTGTCATCAGCTCCATTCTACAGATGAGGAAGCCCAGTAAAGAACAGAGCCACCATTTGGAACAACCATGGGCCTAGTACAGTATCTTGTCTCGTCCAATCTTCATAGCAACCACCTGAAGTAGGCATTTTAGAGGTGAGGAAATGGAGGCTCAGAGATGGGGACTCTCGGAGGCCCTGTGAGGACCAAGTGGCAGAGTGGGAGTCCGTGTGGGTCCTGGTTGTGTCAGACGCCAGAACCTGCCTGATCATTTACACACTAACTTATCAACCAAGCAGAGCCCCGTTTACTCATCTCCAGTTTGCAAATGCCTTTTGGTAAAATCTCCTTTTCTTCTTCCCGACAGGCCAGGACGGGGTAATCCGCCAGCCCCTGCTTCCATATAACCTGGGTTTCAAAAACTAATTCAGTGCAATGTAACTCAGTTCAAGACTCCTTGACATGGCAGAAGGCTGAGTGTGATCACTTCAGAAGAAACTTATTGCTCCTTGCAATTTGGTAAGCTGAAATTTTAAGCAGTAAGAAATCCCTAGGTCTATAGTAACAAGACACATAAAGCAAACTCTTTCTTCCATTTTAATGATAATCTTTTCACTTTAAGTGAGAAAAACAGAACATCACACCAAAAGGATTCTTGGCCTCATTTAGTCCAATTTTCTCATTTGTTTACAAATGGAGACATTGAGGTCCAGAAAAAATAATTATTTCAAATGAGTTCCTGGGGCGCCTGGGTGGCTCAGTCAGTTAGGCATCTGCCTTCGGCTCAGGTCATGATCTCAGGGTCCTGGGATCGAGCCCCACGTTGGGCTCCCTGCTCAGCGGAGAGTCTGCTTCTCCCTCTCCGACTGCCCTTCCCACTCGCTCTCTCTCAAATAAATAAATCTTTTTAAAAAAATGAGGTCCCAATTTGTTCCCATAATATTTAGACCAAGAAAATATGCCCTGCTCAGTGAATTAACGAAGACCATACAAATTTTTTAAATTAAAAAAAAAAGCAGAGTTAGGTTAGAGTGTAAGGAAATAGGAGAAATTTCACTTCCTCCGTGAAAAAATTACTGCGCTATATTATCCAAAGCTGTCACAGGGCTACTCAGAGGGCCATTTGGTGCAGCCTCTGACCTATGAAGGGCCTCAAAATGTGGATATATGGCATGATACGTTATTTGTCTTTTCCATTTTCATTGTCTTAATGAGTACACAGTGGCTACCTGACGTGATAATGCAACAAACTGAACACAAAAGGAGACGGGAGAATCCACTTGCCTTTTACTAAGCAAGACTTCAAAAGAAATTTGCAAAAATTTAAAATAATGCCACTTATTTTATATATGTGTGTATATATATATACACACACACATGTTAATTATTTGTTATTGAAAATACAGTTATTTTTTGTAAAGATATGTTACGTGCTAACAGGTAATGGGTTTATTATTGTCCAGTTTAATTTCTAACAGATAAAACTTATATAAACAAAGCTCTTTGGGGTTTCTGAATTATTTATAAGAATGTAAAGAGGTCCCAAAAGACCATGAAGTTCAAGAATTGCTGCCTTATTAGGTCATAACACCTAGAGTGAACCATGAATTCAGAATTTATCCTGTAATTATTTTGTGAGTAGCAAAAATACACTGCATTATATTTTTGGTTAAAAGCATTAACCAAGTGCTTCTTAATAGAATAGAAATATCAAGATTTAAAACATGCCGTAATTTTTATAGGCCTGTTTTGACACTTCTCTATTTTAAATGTGCTAAAAGCTTATAAAACATTCGGCCTTTCTTGACTTCTGAACATCCACCAGTGAGGAAAACACAAAGGTGAACTCCTATACTTTGGCACTGCCAATACTCATGGCTAATATTTATGGAGCTCTTGCTCTCTGCCAGACCCGTTTCAAAGTGTTTTCCGCTTGTTCTCTGAGCAAGTCCTCATGATGATACACAGAATGACTTGTCCAAGGTCGGACTTCTGGTACGTGGGAGAGCTGGGATTTGGACCCAGGTCATCTGTCTTCAGAGCCCCTGCTCTAAACCATTAGACATACCAGTCCACTCCTGTCTTAGGAACCTTCTACTTTACAGAACAGAAGGCATTTTAAGCACAAATGTTCAGGAAACGGGAAATACACATCAGCGAGGCTTTTAAGAGGATGATGGGATGTGGATGAGAGTCCATGGTTCTTCCTTCTGTTGCCTTTACATTGTGGGCTCCTTTAGGGCAGACTTCTGCTCACTGTGGTTGTGTTATTTATTCATTTGGAAAATAATCTCTATGTGTGAAGTGCTGCAGGGCTGGGAGATCAGATGGTAGTTTTTAAGGACTTCTTCCCTGGGGAGGTGTGTCACACAAAATTCTCATAAAGGCAATATGGCCCCCTATTTCCATTATGCAAATCTGATTGCTTTACTCAGTCCTTCCTCAGCACTCGGAAAGGAAATGCGATACCAGTAGACAAGGATACAAGAGAAACGATCAGTCACTTTTGCCAAACCCACAGTGGGACAGACGGGTGACAGAGCCAGCTGGCCTGATGTTATTACATCTAGATGTGGCATAAGCCTTTAGTCCAGGGAGGTATGCTATTAGGCGACTTAAAAAATACATATTATTATTGTAATGATAAGATATGACATACGACATAACAATGACAGTAGAAGTAGTAGTAGTAGTAGTAGTAGTAGTAGTTGTCTCTCATGGAAGAATTACCTTGGCTTCCATCAGCCCACTTAGTTCTATTGTACACAACAGCTGATTTGGAAATTTTCCTCCGCATTTCTGTTCAAACTCAAATCCTAGTTATCAGAGAACCAAACAAAGAATTGTAGGTATTTTTTGCATATCTAGTAGCAAAAATATTATTTCTAGTCAGTTGGGGAACTGAGGAGCGGGAAGAATCGTATTCTGATTGATACTCAAAATCAAGAGCTCTTCCTACCTATGTTTTTTTTTTTTTTAAAGATTTTATTTATTTATTTGAGAGAGAGAGAGTATGAGCAGGGGCGGGGAGGGGTAGAAAGAGAGGGAGAAGTAGACTCCCCGTTGAGCAGGGAGCCCAACACGGGGCTTGATCCCAGGACCCTGAGATCATGACCTGAGCTGAACACAGATGCTTAACTGACTGAGCCACCCAGGTGCCCCTCTACCTATGTTTTAAAAAATTCATTCAAATACATCAGCTTTTCTCCTGCCATGATATAAATGTAATAGCAGGATAAAATTATGATTCAACTATGACACACAGTAAAAGAAAGTATTTTTGCTTCAAGCAAGAGGAGATGTAATATCACATGTGTGATTGGACACAAGGAAACTTGGTTTTTGAGTACACTCCAGGAACTTAGTCTCTTGAGTAACAAGACCGCTAATCATTACATGGAATACACATAATATAACAGATGAGTGGTGATATGAAAACACGATTACAGGGCGCCTGGGTGGCTCAGTTGGTTAAGCGACTGCCTTCGGCTCAGGTCATGATCCTGGAGTCCCGGGATCGAGTCCCGCATCGGGCTCCCTGCTCGGCAGGGGGTCTGCTTCTCCCTCTGCCCCTCCCCCCTCTCATGTGCTCTCTCTCTCTCATTCTCTCTGTCTCAAATAAATAAATAAAATCTTTAAAAAAAAAAAAAAAAAAAAAATAAAAAAAAAAAAAGAAAACACGATTACAAATGTGAAATGAGCTTGGCCTACCAAAAAGAATCATTCATCTAGTAATATTCTGAGTTCTCTTCACATTGAGATGACAAAATGGAAGCTTAGTTTATAAAAATATATGTTCATACTTAAAAGACATAAGACAACGTCCTGCATACGATAGGAGCTTAACTTACATGCTTCTTAATAAGACAATGAGAATTAATTTAGAAATTTCATCTTCTAGACAACTGGAAATAGTGTTTGGAATAATGTTTTTGTTAGACTTTATTCATAATTTATTTATAAATACTGATTTTATGACTTTCATAGTATAAAACTGCATAATCAATCTTTATATTAGAAGCCCTAATTTAACAAAAACCCAGGGCAATTATTCTGTATGCAATTTATCCCCCAGTGTAACAATTCTTCAGAGCTTACTAGTAAGAGCGGCATGGTTCCTTTGAGAAAAATAATTCCCATTTTATAAAGACAAAAAAGAAAACAAAGGAGAGGGGTCTGATCTCATGTTCATAAATCCACTTAATGATCCTTATCCTTTAACAGATAAAAAAAAAAAAAAAGTAAAGTTCAGAGAGGTGAAATTATTTGCCCAAAGTCTCAAACCTGATAAACAGGGGAGTTAGGATTCAAATTCAAATCTGCCTGATTCTAGGACATTACTGCTTATCTCTCAAGGGGAAGGCCACAACATAACTTAAATAAGATTCACTGTTATTTGATGAAGGTGCTTAGAATTTTTTCAAGGTCTCTTCATCCCAAATGACTTCCTTAATCACTAAAATTAGATTTACTTGATTAAATTAACCTCTATGACCACCCCAGATGAATATAAGGGCG
Source organism: Phoca vitulina (assembly GCF_004348235.1). Taxonomy (NCBI): domain Eukaryota; kingdom Metazoa; phylum Chordata; class Mammalia; order Carnivora; family Phocidae; genus Phoca; species Phoca vitulina. Next base: position 36,724,921 of record NW_022589706.1, read on the forward strand.
CCTGTGGCAAATTCTCCGCTTATCAAAATTTTATTCTAGCTAAGCTCAAGGCATCAGCAGTCTATCCTGGATCTTCTACCATTTGTGGCTAATTTTGAGGCAAATTGCAATCACATACTCCCTTTTCCCTCCTTCCTTAAGAACTTTGTTCTTTATATAAAATATCAGTGTTATCTCAAGTTTACCTTCTTTTGGCAATAGCTCCCAACACATTCATTTTTGATCAAACACTTGAATGCAGTGGGAAAGCTGTTATTAAAGAAACTTCTAACAATATCCTGGTAATACAAATGAACTTTTAGAAATTATAAATGGAGGGAGGGATTTATGACTTGGGCAGATGTCCTAAAGACATCATAGAGCCCATTTATGCCTCATCTTCAAAACTACAAGCAACATTATTTACTTCCTATACCAATCCTGGGAAACTCTGAGGACAATTCAGAACAAAGTCCTAGATCACTCAAGTCTTTGAAAGCAGACATGAGACAGTGGGGGTGTAATGGTTGGGGGTGAGGACTCTGTTATTGAACAAGCTCACTTTCAGAAGATATCTTAATGCAATGAAGTGTGACATTATTTATGTGGAAAAAGAACCACAGCATTAAAATATGACCCTGTGACGTCTGAATTCTAGCTCCACCATTTACTGTTTATGAGACCTTGGGCAAGTTTCTTTTAAGTTACTTGAGCTTCAATTTCCTCATTCAAAAAGTAGGCACAAAAAAGGCACTGATTTCATAGGTTCAATCAGATAATCATGTAAAGTAGTTAGCTTAGTGCCTGGCACATAGAAAGTGCTCAGTAAATTATGATTTATAATTTAGAATATTATTAATATATTCTTGGGTGTCATCTACAATTTTCCACTAGGATGAGTGTTTCTAGAAGCTTACTTATGTAAGCATGTTTCTTTTTTTTTTTAAAGATTTTTATTTATTTATTTATTTGACAGAGAGAGACACAGGGAGAGAGAGAACACAAGCAGGGGGAGTGGGAGAGGGAGAAGCAGGCTTCCCGCGGAGCAGGAAGCCCGATGTGGGGCTCGATCCCAGGACCCTGGGATCATGACCTGAGCCGAAGGCAGACGCTTAACGACTGAGCCACCCAGGTGCCCCAGCATGTTTCTTTTTTAGAAAATAACCAATTAGTTTTCCCAATAGTTATAGAGGGCAAAAAAAAAGTGGGCGGGGGGGGGATAGCAAAAAGGAAAACAGAGAGAAAGGGAGAAAAGAGAATTCTAGTCATGGCAGCAGATAACTGGAGAGTGGCAGGAAACTTCCAGCAGCTGCTCATCTCAGTAGAATAATTATTACAGAAATGACAGGGGCACCAGGGTGGCTGAGTTAGTTAAGCATCTGCCTTCTGCTCAGGCCATGGTCCCAGGGTCCTCGGATCGAGTTCCGCATTAGGCTCCCTGCCCAAAGGGGAGTCTCTCTCCCTTTCCCTCTGTCCCTCTCCCCACTTGTGCTCTCTCCTGCTCACACGCTCTCTCTCGAATGAATAAATAAAATCTTTAAAACAAACAAACAAACAAAAACAAATGACAGGCACGTAACCGGCGGTGGTCATAGGTTTCTTATACCAGTTAGCACAATAAATTCAATATGGCTCTAATGAGCTGGGAATATTTATACCATATATAAATTAATTCAAAGATATAGATCAGGGAAGTAACCTGGGGAAAAGGATAACAGAGACAAAGTTGGGTCTAAATACAAAAGGGAAGTCTGGAAAGAAAATGAATACTCCTACTGTAAGAACACTTACAGTACAAATAATAAGTCAGATGTCATATGTGGAGAAAGCACGGAAAATCTTTGCAATCCTGCTGAGAAACTGTCCTAGCAAATCATCAATAATATTCTGGGTCATCTAACAGAATTTATTATTTTTCTTCAACTATACTTAGTCATATTTAAAGACATTAACTGTTATTCTGCATTTCTATTAATAATATCATACTTCAAACTATGTCATACTATCTTTTAGGCCAACGTTATTCAAAAACATTACCATTCTATTCCAAATTTTTTCTTAAAAATATTTTATAATAGTTTTCTCTCTTTCCATTTGGTTTCTGTTACCATATCTTATCAAGACAGAGTTTGGTGTCTTTCTAACTCAAAAAACTAAATACACATAATGCTTCTTGTTGTCATTCCAACTACCATACTGTATGTTTTATCATTTTTCAGAAGTTTTAACACAGGCACAGTACCATCCTATACACTGGAGAAATGAATAAGGTTACTGACTGAAGGTTTAAAGAAAGAAAATGACCAACCAAGCCCTTGAACAAGAACACCATATGTTTTTCATCCATTTTCTTGCTACTGTATTCATTGAACAGTTCTTGGAAGAATAAAACCTTAAGGAACATGAACTTGCGGCAAGACGAGACAGAATATTCTGGAACTGTGCTTTGAAGTAAAACCATTCCCTTAACATCAGGAGATTTAATACTACCATTTCACCATGAAAATAATCACAGATGAATGTTCTGACCAGGACTAATTGTCTTTGAAGTTCTCTAAATTTGAGCATTAAAAACAGTGCTTGACAAAACTCTTTACCTTATCAAAAAATTACAAAGAAAACAACTTGCAGGCAAACACAATCTAATTTAGCTGGGACCTAAAATTAAAGCTGCGACGTTCAACAAAATTAAAAAGTGTATGAGAATCATGTTATTAAGACAGCCTAAATTTGAGAGCCTGACCTTTGGGGCTTATTTTATAGTTACCAAGGTGACGAAATGACTGCTGGCTGACAGTGGCCATTTAGCAATCAGAATCCAAACAATCAGTATGTGTGCTCTTTCCCTGTGTCCGTTTTATGATATGTGTTCAAATTCTGTACCAGAAAGTGCAGCTGTAAAAACAAATTTGATAGCTGAAGCAAAACACAAAAAATGAATATCATAGGTTTAGAAGAACATTCACTTGCACCTGAATGAGTCCCTTGGGGTGTTCAGGAGTCAGAACATTAAAAACTGAAGGCTTTTCTCAGGGCTTTAGTAGCCCCCTAACAAACAATAACGTTAGGTAGGGCTTTAGCACATGCTGTTCATTCTGTCTGGAAAACCTTTCACTCTCCCTGCCTTGCGTGCACTCAACTCATCCTTCAGATCTCAGCTGAAGTGTTACTTCCTTGTGGCTGTCTTGCCTGTTTTCCTAGATACACCCCTTTCCCCCCGTCCCCCCAATAAATGTACCTCTCTTCCATATCACTTGTCACAGCTGCAGCTTTCCATTTTTATGTGTGGTTATTTGACCAGTTCCCCCGCTTTAGACTGTAAGCCTCATATGGGAAAGGGGTCATAAATGTTTGTTCTCACCATGTTAGCCCCAGAACCTAGCACAGAGCTGGGCACAGAGTAGACCTCTAATGTGTGCTTATGAAATGACGAAAGCGAAAGGGACAAAGTAATTACAATTAGCTGGTAAGGTCGTTACTACTGGTTGCTTAGGTAAAAATCATGACCAGGACTCTACTCCAAGCCAGCGCAAGCCAGTGGTATCCCCCACACCAGTGTTACTTGGTTTCCTTCTTCCTTCTCCCCGTAGCATGAGGCTATGGGGAACATGGAGCAAGATATACAGGATTGGGATGGAGATCTCAGTCCTATGTATCTTGGCTTTCTTGCTCCAATACTCATCTCAAACATGCTTTACTCATCCTGGACCTAACACCTTGCTTTTGGTCAAATACAGTCAGTATTCATACTGACATTTCAATAAAGGTTTTCTGGAGGCTGGATCGTAACCAGAAAAGGAGCTGTAATGGCACTGTGGCAACCTTTTGGAACCCATGTGTGCACTGAACTGATTTCTCAGTAAAGCTACCAATGATGGGGCCAAGGACAGGAGTCATCACTACCTCATACACTAATCCAGGGGGTAAAGAGTCTGCTTTGATCTATACGATGAGAATAGCGAGGAGGCTGATGGAGTGTGAGGTTCAAGAGGCCAGGAGGAGTCAGTCAGAGGGAGAACTCCACAGTATCAGGTCCTACCAGTCTTCGAAGGGCTCAGTGAGCCCTCATTGCTTTCCAGACTTCAGCCAGGGCCATCTTGCTCATAAACACTGCCCTATGGCTTATTAAAACTCAAGTATTAATGTATCAAGTGTTAACCGACATAACCTGTGAAGGTGAGAAAATAAAAGATGACCAAGTAGTGCAAGTATAAAGGGGATTTTTGAATTTTAATGAATACATTTTATTTTCAGAGAAGTTTTAGAGGAAAACTTTAGAGGAGATCAAGGACAAAGTATAGAGTTCTATATCACCCCTGTCTCCCCCCCTTTTACAGTTTCTAAAGTGTCTTTTTTTAACTATGAAGTTAAATGCCAGAAATAAAACGCTCTAAAATCTGTCCCCATTGTTTCATGTTAATTGGCAAACTTTCTATTTTAGATAAGGATCAACACTAATTAACTTATTTTAAACAGCTATTTAGTTTATTTCAACAGTAGAAAATTTAAATGAAAGATGATGAAAGAAGGAAGGAAGGGAGGGAGGGAGGGAGGAAGGGAAGAAAAGAAGAAGGAACGAAAAATTCAAACATAATCCTTTCACTCAATGGTAACTACAAAAATATATTGGTGTATATCTTTCTATACCTTTTTCTGTGTATATACTTTTAATTTAAAAAACTGGAATAATATTCTACATATTTTAGTTAAATATATGATTAGTTAAACACATCCATACAATGGAATATCCTGGCCATATTGGGATTTTTATTAAATGTTCTTCAACACTGGGGCACCTGGGTGGCTCAGTCAGTTAAGTGTCTGCCTTCAGCTCAGGTCATGATCTCAAGGTCCTGGGATCAAGCCCCGTGAGCCTCCCTCTGCCCCTCCTCCTGTTCGTGTTCTCTTTCTCTCTCCCTCTCTCTCATGTGCACGCGCTTTCTAATAAATCAATAAAATCTTTAAAAAAAAACTTAAAAATATTCTTCAATTTTATTTTTAATGGTAGCATACTATTCCATTTTATGAATAACCATCATCTATTTAACCAATGCCTCCTAGTTTTGGACATTCAATATTTATTTGTGAAACTGCCAGCATCTATTTCCCCAAATTCACTCTCTTATACATCTTTAAAGAATGGCACTTTGTAGGGTGGGAAAACCAATTCAGTGAAACACTAGACAATTTATTTTAATCTTTATACAAGATACTAGTGTTGGCAAGGCGGGAGAGAAGAAAAGCTCTTCCTATGACCCTTGTTTAACTTTGGACGGATGTGCATGGTTCAAGGCCAGCAAAGTGATAAATAGGTTTTGGCAGCTCATTCTCCCTACCTTGAGTAGTATTACAGTGTGTCATTGGAGTGGATCATTTAGAACAGGAAGCCAAGGACACTGTGTGGTGTTCTCCCAGGGTAAATTCACAGATACCTCATAGAAGGCTTTGGCAACATTCTCAGTATGCACAGAGAAGCACAGAAAGTGGCTTTATTTTTAAGGCTCAGATTCAGCTGAAGGATCCGCTAGGGAATCCAGAGAAGGGAATGCCTGGGCTTGGGTCAAAATAGCTGGCTTATTCTTGCTTTCACAGTGCACAAAAGCTTTACTCATTTGCCCAGCAGTCATCTGCTAATCTCACACCTTGAGATAAGTAATACACACGCATCCTCATTAACATTGAGTCAGTGACTCTGAAGGGAAGGATATTGAGGAGACTGAATTTCTAATTCACATGGAGTTAGTATATTTTCATATCTCATTGCAATTCAGTGCAGCTATCAGCCCACCACAGGCAATGCAGAGAAGCTTCTGCAACAGAAGTAGCAATATATGAAATTTCCTGGGAAATTTCCCAAATGCTATGCTTCAAAATTGCAGTAGTAAGTCATGGGTACATAATTTTACCTTCTAAGTGACCATTTTACTTTTTAAAGATAGAGCTCTGTGGTAAAAAAAAAAAAAAAAAAAATGCTAACTAGTTTATTCATTTTCTTATAACTAACTTTTCTCCAAAATTGGAAAAGCTTGCTAGTTAGTTCCCTGCCCCCCCAGAAATAAAAATATTACAACATATTATAAAAATCCATACAATATGGAAAGGAATACTCTAGAAAGCAAAAATCGCCTTTAATTCCATCATGCAAATATACATGCCATGAAATGGTTGGAGAGCTGGTATATACTGTTAGAGGTAGTTTTCTCCCTGACACTTAAATATTTTAAAAAATATATTAGACATACTTGCTTTGTAACCTTCCATTCCACTTTAGCAATATAAATGTACATCTTCCTGCATCAATCAAGATTGATGTTTTTATAGCTGTATAATTAACTATTTTTAATCCTTTAAAAAATCCTGACCTATTTTTACTTTGACGATTAAGCTAATAAGACTTTTTTTGGTCATGTGTTCAATGTTGACATCTGATTTGTTTCTAAAGAGAGAAACTTCTTAGTAGACATTAATTAAAATAAATAACCCAACCATTTATAGCTAAAAATGACTGCATAAGCAAAGACTATGCACAATAAAAACAAAAATAAAACTATTAAAATGTCTAAAAACTGTTTATTTTCTTAGAGTTGGTTTTACCAGTTGTTTACTTTTGAAATGAATTAAATCAGAATTTTTGACATTTTATGTGTTGCTCAACATGTGCTACTTAAAATGGGTAAAAATAAAAAGATGAAATGATTTGTACAAAGCAAAGGCATTAAAAGCCAAAATTCAATTAAACTAAGAAAGGCTTTACTAATTTGAAATTAAATTAATTATGAAAAACAAAAGTCAATTAATTCTCAAAAAGAATTTTGATTAGTATCCGAAATGATGAAAGAAGAGTATAGATAAAATTTTAAATTGTGTAAAAATCTTTTAAGTAATATATCATAAGGAGAATTTATGAAAAAGAAGTCACTGACTTATGATATATAAAGTGATTGATTTAAGAGGGTGAATTAAAATAATAAACCATCATTATGAAAGAGTATCTATGCTGTGTAGGCAACAGCACCAAATCTATGCTTATTGATTGACTGATGATTTTGTACTTTCCTGCTCACAGCACAGATAGATGATCTAGAAGATACCCTTACCTATAAGCTTACCCTTATCTATAAGTGACTGATTCCACTTTGAAACAGTGTTGTGTGTCTTTTTTGGTGCTTGTACCTTATAATAGATCTCTTTGATACTGATGAAAACTATAGATTCTCTCCCTACATAAAGTATATATCCATACTATTGCAGACATACAAGAGTCTCTCATTAGTCTCTTTTTTTGCTTATTAATGGAACGCCCAGAATAAAGATGACATTTCTTAGTTGCTCTTTTAGCTAGATGTGGTCATGTGACTAAGTTCTGGTCAATGAGATACAAGCGTTAAGTGTCATGCTCGACTTCTAGGAAGTATTCCTAAATGTAGGGATTGTGGCCTTCCTCCACTCCTTCCCCCCTTTCTTTATTGATGGCTTGAATGCTTAACTGTCATTTTGGACTACGAGGAACGGCTTAGTAAAGCCAAGTAAAACCAGCGGCTTGGTCAAGCAAAACAATAAGAGGAAAGGAGCCTGGGCCACTAATGATTATGGGAACTGCTATACTTGTCCAGAATGCCGTATCTCTGGAGTTTTTGTACGTTTGAGAAGGAAATAAACATATTTGGTTAAGCCACAATTACTTGGTGTTCTGTTACTCACAGCTGAAACTAGTATTAACAGATATAGGTATAAACACAAGTTTGCATGTAATTTTGGGGATGTGAGAGTTCCATGGACCCCAAATTAAGAATGTGTATGTGTATGTATATATATATATATATATATATATATACACACACATATATCTATATCTATGTATATATACCTCCACTAATATTTTCTCCATTTATTTAGAGTGATACAGGAGGCTTAGGTTTGATTTTTTTATTGAAGTGTAATTAACATATAATGTTACAGTTTCAGGTGTACAACATATTGAGATTCAGCAATTCTATACATTATTCAATGCTCACCTAAATAAATAGAGAAATATTAGTGACTCTGATTCAGATTATCTTAAAAAGGAGATACAACTATTGATAGTTTCTAGTATATACCAATCCATTTGACTAGTGAAGATTAAGTTCATTATAAGAATCCTAATAAAACACTCACATTAAAGATTTTTGCCAATAAATAGTAAAAAAACATATGACACAAGAGCAATCACTTTATGTTTGTACCCTGTAACTAAAAATCCTTTTCATATCCATTATCTTTCTTGATTTTCACAATCATCCTGTGAAGTAAATATTGTTTTTAATCCCATCGGTGTATAGATTTAAAAACAAGCAACAAAACCCCACAAAATTGACTTAAAAGCAAGAACAAACAAACACAAAACTGAGGCTCAGGGTATGTCTCTTTCTCAAAGTTAATAATAGAGTAAAAACTATAACCAAGGAGAATATTTCCAAAGCCCACACCCTTATCACTGTTCCGAGGACTATATTACATGTACAGACATCCCTTACTTTTGTAAACAAAATCATTCTTAAAAACATAGAAGGAAGTTAAATTTATATATGTGTGTGTGTATATATATATATATATATATATACACACACATATATATATATATATTTAACTTAAGAATAAGAGTTATGTTCTAAAAGGCTGATTGTTTTCTCATATAACTAAACAAAATTTTAGACATTATAAAGTTCTTAATTCTGTTAAAATTGTTCCTACATTTTTTAGCACCAGATAGTAATACAATTTGCATATGATTATTTAAAATACAAAAGGCCAAATAAAAAAAATCTTTGTTTAATGTGCAATGCTTCCATAACACCGCTGCCTCCCTTCCTTCTGGTGATAGATGTTTTCCTCGATGGTACAAAACCTAAGGCAGGCCAATCTAAGTGCTCCCATAACAACTTTATTATTTTTTATTTTTTTTACAGATTTATTTATTTATTTTAGGGAGAGAGAGAGTATGTGTGTGCAAGAAGGGGCGGGAGAGGAGGGATGGGGGAAGGACAGAGGGAGAGGAATAGAGTGAATCTCTGGCAGACTCCCCACTGAGTTCAGAGCACGATGTGGGGCTCAATCTCACCACCCTGGGATCATGACCTGAGCCAAAATCAAGAGTCAGACACTTAACTGACTGAGCCACCCAGGCGTCCCTCCCATAACAACTTTAAGAGTGGAGCTGGTGGGACAAAATTTCTTCTCTGGTGGGTGAGTTGCTAGGATATAATAAGTCCTAGGACACAGATATTTAAAGAGTAAGAAGAGACCAAGACCAAAGAATGAGAGAGAGATGGCGAGGGAGAAAGAGAGAGTCCTGCCGGCAATCCAGACCCCAATTTTAGTCCCTGAGATGTCCAGGCTGCCCTGGCTTCTGTACTCTTTGATTGGACTGAGTCTCCTCCTAATAAGACCATCTTCTTCATGTAGTTGGTCTGAGTTGGGCTTTTTTGTGTGGTGGGTCTGAGTTGGGTTTCTGTCACTTGCCACCAAAAGGAAACCAATAAAAACATTAGACATAATATTATAAGTTAAATTCCTAAGTGTTCAGTCCAGCACTCATTCGACATTTATTAGGCACCAACTATATGCCAGGCACTGGGCTAGGAGCCGAAGATACCATAGTAAGCCAAACAGACATGGTGCCTGACCTTATGAAGATAAACAATTTCAAGGACAAAACAGTCACAAACCAAGAAAAGAACAATTTTAATATTGAGACTTGGGACTTGCTGATGGGAATTTTGTGACACTAGCTCTAATAATCTCAACCTCCTCTAAAATTTTGTCATGAAAAAGTTGAACTACCTTCCTTCTTTGCATAAGATTCTACAGTGGACCACATCCCTGTCAACGTACCATGATTTGGTGAATTTCTTTCAGCACTGAAACACTAGAGTGACACTGTGAATCCATAATTCAGAGCTCTCTCAACCACCATTTCTTCAATGGCATCTTTCTAGCACTTTGTGCATCTACTCTTCTTTCCTTTAACAAATGAATACTCAGGTGATCAATTAAGGATAGTATCTAATTGAGCCTAAAATTTACCATTTTTAGTGCTCCTAATCATTTCCAATTTGCCTCAGTGAAAATTCATTCATTGACTGTTTTCATTCACTCAACAAATATGTACTGAGAGCTTATTATATGTCATGCTTTTTTAGGTGCCAGGAATAAAGCAGAGAATAAAAAAGACAAAATCCCCAGTTCTCAAGTATTTCATATTCTATTAAATTCTAGCAGCAATCTCACTAACAGCAAAACTTTCATTTTTTCACTGCTCATTAATATTTATAAATAATGAAACACAATAAAATATTCAAATAATTGTCAAAACATGGCTGAACAAATCTGGTGACATTGTCAAAACAGGATTGCTCAGTATGAGATAATGCCATCAAGAGTTAGAGATCTTTCTCAACTAAAATATGAATCCAACTATAAATTTTCTTTAAGGGTTTTATTTCAGAGTGTATAAAAATGTAGATTTATAGCAATTCCATGTTGGGGGACCTATCCTATTGAAATAACAGTGCAAGTACATAGCATCTATGTACAAGCATGTTAATATACCATTGTCTGTAATGGCAAGAAAACAGATGAAAATAACTTCAGTATCTGTCAGTGAGGGAAGGCTGTGGCCATGTGACTAAATGCTGTGACATAGGAGAATAAAGGCAATGATTATAATTTCTGGCTCTGGCCATTAAAAGGAAGGGTCATGCCTTTCCCTGCCCCAGTCTCCCTTCTAACTGCTTAGAATGTGATGTGCTGGTGAGCCATCCTGAAGCAAGAGGATGAGAAGAACACCTCAGAAATGGCAGAGCAATGAATCAGAAGAAGCCTGGGTCCCTAACATGCTGGAGCTGCTGTCCAACCCTGACTGCTCTTCTGAACTATTACTTGCAAGAGAAGTTTCTGTGACAGTTTAAGCCACTATTAGAGAAATCAAACTTATATCCCCATTCATACATAGACAATGGAATATTTTGTAGCTATTTTTTTTTTTTTGTAGCTATTTTTAAGGGTAAGTTAGATCCATGCCTATTTATTGGGAGATGTCCTTGATATGTTAGGTAATTAAGTGATAAATATGTAGCCCCAATTTTGTAAAACAAAACAAAACAAACAAACAAACAAAAACACATCAAAGGCTATGTTGTACATAAATGTTCATATGACCACAGGAAAAAAAGGTGTGGAAAGATAACCTGATTACTGTAGGAACAGTGAGAATTTGGGGAAGGGGATGGTGGAGGTCAATATTATTTCTAATTATCTTACATTACATGTATAATTAAAAAATATCAGCTCTATAAAACTCAAAGACAAGTTATATGTCTGGATAAGATTGAACACTCAAAGATACTTTAGCTCATCTTAAGCTTGGCTGTACTTCCTGCAACTGGATTCCATCTTTCCTTATAATCAATCCCCTTTTCACATGATCTAGTTTAGATGGGTTTTTGCTTCTTGCTACCAACTCTTCCTTCTCTGATCGGCAGTAATTCTACTACAACTACTCTCCCTCACTGTTTTGCATCTGAGTACACTTAGTGTATTATCTATGGCAGAGGACATGCTCAGTGAATGCCTATCCAGGACTTAGGCTTCTCATCCCTTCTGCTAAATATTCAAACACAAGAGCAACAAAAATCCACCCCTGAGGTGACTACCATTGCCTTCTGTACTGGTTTCATGTCAGATCTATACCATTGGGTCCCTTTCAGGCCAGTCAGGCACAGCAAATCAGGATGGATTTTCTGGTGGTCATCAGAGCACCACTGTAGAGAGAGAGAGATGTCTGTCTTCGCTTCAAAAATTACATGTGATTTAATCATATTTTAATTAATGGGGTTATATTTTCCCTCAGATTTATTTGGCCTTAAAATTTCAGAGAGACTTCTGCTGTCAAAAACCACAATAACATCAGACATTTCTTTCTGATTGTGTTACACATTCTTACTGTATCATACAGCCATTCCTTAAACATTCATACATGGAACTGTCTCTAGGGACTTTAACAGTTTGCCACATATTCTCATTGTCAAGTAATAATAATCTGAATGTAAATGTAGAAGGGCATATAATCACCACCTACTTTGTATGCTTTTACTGTGTCTATGTTTACAGATTAGAGTTCCTTAAAGTAGGACACGCTTGACTTTCTACTACAGGGACATCCCAGAAATATGTTATTTTTCCCTCTGGAGATGTATGAAGTTTTAAAATTTCTTCACTTTCTGCTGCTTGGATAAAGCTCACTTTATGAGTCTAATAAGGTTGATCGGTCCCTAAAATTTACCTGAGCTATGTTTCGCCCCTAGCAGTAAATACCATCAGAATGAGGCTAGCATACCAAGCATTCCAAATTCTGCTCACCCCATGAACACCACATTTGGATCGTCCCTCTGAAAATGAGATCAAGATGCTGAAAAGAAAAGGTGAAGACATTATTTTTCCTGCCAAAAGATTTGTAGACATGAACAGGGCAAAATGACATATACGTGCAGGGATTGTTTACAAAAAAAATAAGGCAAAGCAGTTTTATAGCAAAAGGTTTAATTTCTTAATGGCATTTAATGAAATCTGAGCCTGGAAAAGGTTGTTCTCCTTAGTCTTAATTTTCAGCATTACAAAAAAAAAACAAAAAACAAAAAACAAAAAAAACCTTCTATCACAGTTACAACTTTTCACTTAGACATCTGGGCTGCTTACTCCACCCCCTTTTAATCTTTTCTAAAGAAATTTTTATACCCAAAAACATTCAGTTATTTTCTTTTAGCTAAAAAAAAAAAAATCCAATCTTATAAAGTAGGTGTTCTCTACAGCATCAGGGTTGATGAAAACCATTCCCTTGAACAGGAAGTTCAAAAGACAGAATGGCAGGCAAGAGCTGACCCATCTGCTATGGAAACATGTTAGAATCCTCCCAGGTCCCAAACCACTGACAAAAATACAGCATTATTCACACAAAGCCTCTGCGCCCTGCTCCGGTCAGACTTCTTCCAGAGCTGCTGTCGGGCTAAGCAAGCCTGCTGATATCTGGCTGGCGTTAGGTCCTTGTAACTGTCAGGGGCAGAGGTGCTAGTGAAATATTAGGAGGAAAATGAGGTGGATGGACCAATCAGTGGCAAAAGAAGTAGTTTTAAAAGCTGTGAGGAAAAAGGACCTGCCAACTCTAAGCATTTAAATATAATTCTCCATCAAATTTGATGAACATTTTATAGTGAAAAACAAGGGCTCTTCAGCAATGCTTCTCTATCCTGGCCCAGAGCAGGCTGCTGGAATACTTGGGGTTATCCAATGGGGCTTATTTTCCCTATTTGCCTTTTTTTTTTTTTTTTTTTTTGAGAACAAATTGTTCCTTTAGCAGAGGAGTAGAACCTGGAGACATAGGCTTGGTAATTACCCTAATTTAAATGCATCAGAAGACATTTCATATATTGCTCAAACTTTGCCAAGAAAAGGCCTAAGAATACAAATCAGCTATAAGATGTATATTGTTCTAGCATCCAATGGAATCATCATGGAACTTATGCCAGATTTTCTTCCTGTAAGAAAGAACCTTCCTTTGTTCTTCTGAGGAAATCTAGCATTGGGTGGGTATGTACATAGGTAACCACCCTAAGTGTGATCACATTTAATTTTAAGATAGCACAATATGACAGTAAAAATAACATAAAAATAGAAGTTTTTCCACATGTAGTTATTTCAATGTTAGATCAGTGTTTTTAAAGCTTTATTCATATGATTCCTTTAAGTGTTTGACTGTTTCACAGTTTAGATGCAGTTTTAAGATCTAATTTTCACTCTTCCCTTCCTCATACCCACAAGTTTTCAGAAAAAAAAATCATGGCAAACTCCAGTAATATTTATATCCTTGTTTGATAAATGCTCAATCATCTCTATGGTATTAAAGCTTATTCTATCTTTCCTGAACTTGTGGACATTTATTTCTCAAAAGTCATCTAGGCTAATCACCTCATATCAAGAATGAGGTATAGAATAATTAAATAACTCACACAAGTTCATATAATTAGCTGTTATTATTAGTTTACATCTAAAATATATACCAATTTTCTTTGTGATATTCTTTATCTCTCTTTTCAGGCCAATATTCTACATGAGAGCTTGTGTACATCGGGTTCAGCCAGATGTACCATGATTATTGTTAAGCACCAGCATGTTTAGGAGCATTGTAAAATCAAGATCATTACCACTGGAATTACTGGGTAAATATTCACTGAGGGGTATTTACCTGAAGAAAACAAAACCAAAAATTCGAAAAAATACATGCAGCCTTATGTTATTTCAGTATAATTTACAATAGCCAAGATTTGCAAACAACTTGTGTCCATCAATAAATGAATGGATAAAGAAGATGTAGTGCGCGTGCACACACACACACACACACACACAAACACACACACCACGGAATATTAATTCTGCCATAAAAAAGAAAGGAATCTTGCCATTCGTGACACCATGAAAGGACCTAACAAATTTTTTCTGAGAACAAATTGTTTCTTCCTTTAGCAGCAGAGTAGAACCTGGAGACATAGGCTTGGTAATTACCCTAATTTAAATGCATCAGAAGACATTTCATATATATTATGCTAAGTGAAATAAGTCAGACAGAAAAAGCCAAATACCATATGCTTTTACTTATAGGTGGAACCTAAAAAACAAAACAAACAAAAACAGAAATAGAGTCATAAATACAGAGAACAAACTGGTGGTTGTCAGAGGGGAGGGAGTGGGGATGTGGGTGGAATAGGTAAAGGGAATTAAGAAGTACAAACTTCCAATTATAAAATAAATAAGTCTAAGAATAAGTACAGCGTAGGGAATATAGTCAATAATACTGTACTAACTTTGTATGGTGACAGATGGTAACTACACTTACCATGGCGAGCATCTCATAACGCATATAATTGTCAAATGACTAGATTGTACACCTGAAACTAATATTGTATGTCAACTCTCCTTCAATAATAAAAAAAGATCATCACCACTGGAACTATCATAAGACTTTGTTGATTTTTCAAAATCTTTTGATCGGTTAATAGGAACTAGTTATTGGTTCCTATTTCCTAAATTATAGGAGCCTTTCTCTGAGCACCATCTTATGCCTTGAACTATGATAGACCAAATGCCTTGTTAGTGTCATTTTACAATCTGGGAACTGAGGCTCAGAGAAGTGCTTGTTTGGGATCACAAAGCAATAAATGGTGAAATGGAATTTTACAACCAGGTCTTCATATCTCCCAAGCTTATATTCTTTCTACTGAACTAAATTACCTTTAGTCTTATTTATCCTTTATTTAATAGCAAGTAATTCAAATTACCAAAGTGTTCATAGGTCAGAAATCTATTTTAGTTCTAGAAATGGAAACAGAGCAGTCATAATTAGTTAATTAATAAACATTTTTTTGGCAAAGCCTGATTTTAAAGGTTCCATTTTGAAAAAGAGACAATTTGTTACTTTATAAGTCATTTTTTAAAATTTGGGTGAGAAAATACTCCCAAGGTTTCCATTTTTATTCTGCACATTGTGTGCTTCTCTAACCAATAAGGTCTAAATTAGAAGTCCTATTTCCTATAGCAAATCAAGAAGCAATTTACTCTGTGTGCTAGTAATGTTCTAAGTGGTTCCATATATAATGAAACTTTATTATATGGCACTGCTATGTGGCATATGCTATTGCTGGCCATACTTTACCGATAAGAATCCTAAGGTACTGAGAGGTTAAACAGCTTGCCCAAAGTCACAGAGCTAGGAAACAGGAGAATCAGAATATGAACCCATATGATCTGATTCTACTGTCCCTGGTCTTATCCACAATGCTGTACTGCCCAATGTAATAAAACAATCAATCTGTCAAGTGGCTGCAACCTGTTCCTTTCTTTTACTTGCTGAGCAAAGACGGAACCACAGAATGAGGTATAAATCGGGCAAGAACACTGCCTTATCTTGGGTCTGAAATGAGTTTTTCATAAGATATCCTGCAATTAGGCCACATGTACCATCACTGGCTCTAATGCCTAGGCAGGCAGCTCGGGAGACATAGAACTGAGAGTTTATTGACCTCCTGTGGCTGTCCCTTCCCTCTAAAAGCCACTCCCCTTTCACCAGGAGGGGTTTGAACAGGGTTGGAAGGAAAACGGGAGAGGATAGATTGTCCAGTACCTTGTTCGTCCAAGCACCCAAGATTTTTTCACAAGAATCCAAACTGAAAAGAGTATTCTAAGCACCCAGTAATTACTATCATATGGTTCCTGGCGAACAATTATTAGGCTCTTATAAATGCTTCTCCTCCCCTCACATTGAGCTTTAATAACTTGGACTTACTATCCAATTTCAAATCCTCAACCCAAAGCATGAGAAAGTCACTGTCTGCATTACAAATCACCATTGAGCTAAGACCCCAGAGATATCGGACGGCTGTATGGCATACACAGACACATATCTATGCTATATAGAAAGCACACATGAAGATCTAGATGCATAAATATACATTTTAATATATACATGAAGAAATTCCTTTCTTCACTATGGGAATAGTTAGGTATTCCTGTTGTATAACACATATAAACAGATGGTTAGGATTAATATATTTGTTTAACGGCAATGCCAGCAAAGCTTTGCCTTTGTAGAAGGATACTATCACACAGAACCAAGCGTTCTAATAATGAAAATATCCCCTCCCTCTCTACTCCCTTTGACAACTGCTTCTTAGGCTCAGTACGCTCTGAGTTTTCATCCCATGTTTATATTTTTAAGAAGTATCGCCATTTGTAATTACCAAGTTCTCTTTGTGTTTAGGGGTAAAACAAACATTTCATAACCTATGGATTAACAATATCCTCCCAATCTCCACTCAGGAATCCAAAACCTTCTGGATCCAAAGGTCTTAGAGAAGATAACCTGGGCAAAAGTTGAACTATCTTCTATTGTAGGACGTTGTGGTATGATTAGAATATGTTACAGCAATTTTTAAAAAACTATTATGTTAGGGTCAATCGTAGAATCTTTGAAGACTTTATTTTCAAAGTTTCAAATCCAAATATCACATGTAGAAATAGGATTTTTTAAATGTCTTATTAATTCAAGTTTTCACTTCCTTCAAATGGCCCAATGTGACAGAAGGGAATTAAGAAGGCAGGACAACTTGAGAGGCCTTTCTCCTTCTAGTTCATAAAGAAACAAAGGAGGGAAATCATTCTTAGTATTCATAATACAAAAAGATAGGGAGGGGGGTGTGGGAAGCTTTCATTTAACCTCTGAGAACTATTTTTTATGCAATTAGGAGATATGTCAACAACCGGGTTTCAAAGCCTCAAAATAAACATACCACTGGGGGTGCTCTGGCAATGATATTTTAATATAAATAGGCCTTTAGGGAACAGCAAAGTTAATCTTGTATGCCTAACCACTCTAGAGAGGTATTAAAAGCAAACACACACAATCCAAAACTGCCATCTTTCATCAAATCCAAGACACCATCAATTGTAAGATACGTCCCAAAGATGTTAACATTTGAAAAAAAAAAAAAAGTGTACATCTTAGAGTAGATGATATACAATAAGTATGTGATAGTTCCAGCTTCAGGGCTTATTCCCTATCTTATTTCAATTAGTATTGCAAACTACAATCTACCTTCTGGTGCCCTGTAAATGCAACACATGCTGAAATCTACCCTTGACCACGCCGAAGACAGAATTTCAGGCAATTATCTTAGTGTGTGGGTTAACAAAGTCTAGATGATTTCTGTAAAATCTACCCTTTATATCCTGGGAGGGATATTTGTTTTCATAAACAATTTTTTAGTAAGACCTCAAAGAGAAAATCACAACTTTGGGTGACTGTATTTTCATATCAAGATGATTTTTAATTTGGTAAGCGATTTTTAACAGGTTTTCTGAGCTAATTTTTAAAAGTTGGGACATAGTTCACATGCCATAAAATTCACCATTTTAAAGCATGCAATCCAGTGGAGTTTAGCATATTCACAAGGTTATGCAACTGTCACCACTATCTAATTCCAGAATATTTTCATCACTCCATAAAGAAATCCAGACTCTTTAGCAGTCACTCCCTATCCCCTTCCCTCCTCCTTTTCCCCCACTCCACCAGCCCCTGGCAACCACTAATCTACTTTCTATCCCTTAAGATTTGCCTATTCCAAATATTCCCTATAAATGGAATCATACAGTATGTGGCCTTTTGTGTTTGCCTTCTTTCTTTTAGCATAATGTTTCCAGGGTTTATCCAGGTTGTAGTGTGTGTAAGTACTTCATCTCTTTATAGGGCTGAATCGTATTTCATTGCATGGATGCATCACATTTTGTTAAACCAATCATCAGGTGATGAACATTTGGGTTGCTTCTACTTTGGGGCAACTGTGAGTGTTATTACTAGCAAAAGTTACATGCAAATGTTTGTGTGAACATATGCTTTCAATTCTCTTGGATATAAGAGTAGAATTTCTGGGTCATATGATAACTTTATGTTTAACTTTTCCAAAGAGGCTGCACCATTTTACATTCCCACCAGCAAAGTATAAAGGTTCCAATTTCTCCACATCCTCAGCATTTGCTATTGTACCTTTTTTAGTACAATAGGAGTGGTGTCTCAGTATGGTCTGATTTGCATTTCCCTAATGGCTAATGAAGCTGAGCATCTTTTGATATGCTTACTGGTCATCTTCTTTACAGAAATGGCTATTAAAATCTTTTGCCCATATTTTGATTAGGTTATTTGTCTCTTTTATTATTGAACTGTAAGAGTTCTTTATATATCCTGAATTCTATCCTAGTATCAAATGTATGATTTGCAAGCATTTTCTCCAATTCTGTGGACTGTCTTTTCACTTTCTTGATTAGAAGCAAACAAGTTTTTAATTTTGACTAGGTCCAATTGTGCTGATTTATTCAATTAAGAGGTATGTCAATGACTAGGTTTCTGGTTTAATTTATTTTTCTGTTTAATCCCATAGTTACAAAAGCAACAGTATCTTTGAAGTAGATAAATTAAAGACTGCATAGTCAGAAGACACCAAATTCATTTTGTCATGAGACACGGAAATAATAAAAATGTTTTCTATACAAGTTAGGGCAAAATTGCTTGACAAGACATCAAAATAAATCTGAACAACTTCTTTGACCATGGATAGAAGTGAGGACCATCTCTAGATGGCCTATCTGCCTGCAGAATTTCTGTATTTTTAAAAGTTTTGGAGTCCATATCTAGACTACATGTTAATTTTATTAATTCACACAACATCTTTGCTTGGCATCATTTCTGAAGATGTGGAGTTATACAAACATATTTCCCCTGTGACATTTCAAAACATTCGCAATCATTAGAAGAAAATTAATTTTAAAGATATCTGTGCCAATATGTATGATATATTCACTCCTTCTACAGAGAGCTGCAATTGCCAGAACTTCACTAGGGTAATAACAAAATATGCTCTGGTGACTTCCACGCACTGGATAGTTTTGCAATGGAAAACAAGCTGGAGAAGCTTTGAAGGTTTGTCAGAAACTGCAATGCCTGGGTGGCAAGTGGGTTCACTAGGGCCCAGGGGACATTGTGAAACCCTCTTTCTAGCCATCTGTTGCTTTGTATCTGAAATTCTACTGGAAGCCAGTCAAAAGAGGATAACAAGTGAAAACTATTTTGGCAACAAAACAAAAAATAAGAAACCCAAAACAAACATCTCCCCATAAACAGCTAGATTTTCTGTTGGATTAAAATCATACATGACAACAATGTTTAGAAAATGCATATGCTAACCTCATTCAAAGTGCCAAAAGAGAGAGAACGAAGAATGGAAGGAAACCAGGAAGGGACACCTTTTCACAAAGCAGCTTGTCTGTTGAGTTGTGCTTCCTCATAAGGGCAGAATTTCCTCGAGGGCAGAGACCATCTTCTTCTCTCTGTAGTCTTAGAACATCAGGGCTGATGAAGTATGTTAAGAGAAGGAATAGGAAAGGATGGTACAGTCCAGATAGGGGAGAAATGAGCTTGAATGAAAATACCTACAGTCTGCGATTAGAGAGTAGGGAAGAATACTGACGGTGGAAGTGGTATTCTAGAGTGAGGTCTTTAATGACCATTCCTTCACTCATTCAGCACCTATTTCTGGAGAACTTAACCACAGGGACTGTCTGAGGTGCTGGGGATAACAGCTATAAACAAAACAGGACAGATCACCACCCTCATGGAGTTTACAATTAAAAGCTAATACTTATGAGGCATAGAACTGTGCCAAACATCGTATTCAGAGCTCATATGTATTATCTCCTTGGATCTTCACACCAATCCTATTGTCTCATTTACAAATGAGACAATAGAGGTTTAGGTTAAGAGACATGCCGACTCACCACTGAACCTCTGAATCTTCCCTCCATCACAGGTTCTCCATGTGACTCTAAGACCACAATCTTAGAGTTGCTGCACCTTGCTTAATTTGGGAAGGTGATCATACAAATGAGTGTTGTACCATTGTGCCCTACATTACAGTCATTTACAGATGAGAGAGAAAGCCTCAAGATTTGTAAAATTTCAATCCGTGGACTCCAAAAAGGGAACTCTGTGTCTCTGATGGTTGTTGAAAGGAGAGAGGAGGGAGTTAGGAGATATAAAGAGATGTTCATGTGAGAGGGAGTAACGCTGAGTTTTCCTACAATGGAAAAGTGCTATCTCTCATTAGGGATAAAGAATTGACCTTTAGCACACAGGGAAAAGAGGAAAAGAGGTGAAAGAAGAAATCTGGCAAACTCCATGCTAGGGAGGTGTGTAAGTCACAAAGTGATTATTAACAAGAGGTTGAGGGTGTAAAAAAACTGAAAAACCTTTCAACTATATATTATTTCTGATGGTCTTTCAGTAACTCAGACCCTGGAAAATACCTTATATTAACAAAATCCTCCAGGAAGATCTACAGAAATCTGATTGCTAAATAAAAGCTAATTATGACTTATTGTCTCATCTAATGTCAGTTTAGTTCAACCTTCAATGGTTCAAATTTAGAATACCAGAAGTCCCTCCGGAGGCTCACGGCCACAATTTTCATAAACACTGTTTAGGTGACCTGTGA